>NC_143573.1:72487023-72640833 GCF_054136105.1 Typopeltis vanoorti | reverse complement strand
GCTGTGAATCCTCACAGGCCAAATCCAAAAGATAACGTGCATTTGATGTAAAAAAAAAAAAATTCCAGAAATAAATAATTATCTTAAATTTACGATTTCTGAAGATGGCGAAACGCTAATCCAGATCTTTAGAACGGAACTCGAATCCACTCCTTCACTTGAAAGCTATAGAAAACTTGATGCCAATTTTAGAATTCTGATTGGTTAATAAAATCCAATTGCTTATTTTAATCACTTTAGGCAAATAAACAAGCCAATTTCAGTTCTCAATAATGAAGAGCTACATCCTCATTCCGTAGAGTCTGCGGTAAAAAATATATCTAACAGCGATGTGACCCGCTGATTTTTAGATGGTTCTATCCCAGAAGAGTGGGAAACCTCTAGCATCTTGACGAACGAAGAAAAACTAAAGAGCCCTACTCTAAACATCTAAGGATTTCTTTCATGTCAGCTCACGCGTAATATAAGATGTCTGGCGTTACATGTTAGATGAAAAAAATCATCTAATTAACAAGGGTTTCGTGAAAATCTATGCCTTATTGGAATTCTAACCTACAGTCTTCGGTGGCAACGTAGCAACCACTTGGCCGCTGAGTCCATAATGTGCGGCACAAAACTTGCGAAGTGATATTTTTTTATTTCATTTATAAGATTTATTTATATTATTTTCCATCTTTTATTTCTATATTAAAGAATAAAAGCTGATTAGTTTTATTGTAATTCTTTTCAGAATATATTTTCTACCAATAATTCTAAGGTGCTGCAGTTTTGGACATCTGTGTGTAACAGTATATTCAAATATGGAATGTTGGATCCCTTATATTTATTATATTTTGTTACAAAACTAATTTAATAATTTGCGGGGGTTCCAGTTGGGCTACTGGAACCAGTAGACCAACTGCAGAGGAATCAAGCGTGATGAGTTATACAAATCCTTTCCAATCTCACTATAAACATAACCTTCTGAGCTTTATTTATTTTATGTGAATCATATAATCAACTATGAATTCAATGATGTATTCAGTATATCTTTTAAAATA
The DNA here is from genome assembly GCF_054136105.1 of Typopeltis vanoorti. Classification (NCBI taxonomy): domain Eukaryota; kingdom Metazoa; phylum Arthropoda; class Arachnida; order Uropygi; family Thelyphonidae; genus Typopeltis; species Typopeltis vanoorti. The sequence continues at coordinate 72,639,793 of NC_143573.1, read as the reverse complement.
TTTATTGTTTACCATGCATTCAGCAGTGGTATTAGAATAATATGGAGTCAACAGAAGTTATGTTAATCGCAATCTTATGAAATAATTTTTATTAGAATTCTTGTCGGGAATTCTAAATTTAATAAAACGATTTTCTGTTGTCATTGTTGAAAACGCTCTGGGATTGGTTAAAATCCTGAATGACGCAGTTATTGTTTCTTTGATAAATTACTTCTGTTCAACTTTTCAATCTCGGCGTTTTTAATCCCCGATTTTTTTTTTTTTTTCCATTTTCGGCATAAAACAAAGCAATCTAATTGACGTTAAACACTGACGCAAAAAACGTCAGTTCTCTATCGACCCAAAAGACTGCACGCGGACTATGACCAGCTAAGTAATAAACAAGTGTGGACTGGTGAGAACGACACGACCACCCTCGAATCTTTCAATAACGGCCCACTTAATTTCCTGCGACTCCCAGGCCGGAAGTGGCGTTATTCATAAAGCCCGCTGCGCAGCAATCAAGAATCTTCGATAAAACGCTGCCCGCCCCAGAACGACAGCAATATGGGGTCTGTCAGATTCTCCTTGGGTGGCTTATTGCTTCTTTACCCCTACTGCCTGAAATGGCTTCCCTTAATAAGCGCTCCCTTATCTCCACTGTTTTCCCAAAGCTTCTCTTATAAGGAAACGACCTCCATCTTTCGCTGACCAAAACGAGAGCCACGGAAACCCTTCAAAAATCTATGCAGCAGAGGCACGAGCCAGATAAACATGCTCACGTGTACCGTCTAAGAAAACGCCTTTCTCTCTCTCTCTCTCGCGCGCACGCACGCACACAACTTGGCGAAACGTGGAAAAATCAACAGACGCCAGTTCGACTAGGCACACACACACACACACACACACGAAGCAAGCGTTTCTGCGGCAGCAAACAATCAGCTCTATCACGCTGCGGTCGCAGATAACCGGCCGTAAGATGGGCCGCCACCTCCCGCCACCGTTATCGACCCAGGGCAGCCTGTTAACAGTTATCATTCCATTCACGAGATGTCGTAATGGCCATCATTGACCGGACGCCGTTGCTGGTCGACGGCGGTCACTCAGCCTTCAACACGGTCGCCATCAAGAAGAGGTGATGGGCACCGGAAGCAGGGAGAAGAGCACAGTTGAAGGCAGCGTACATATAGCGTAACTGCCTTTAACGGGAAGGGAGGGAGGGGGGGGCTGTTGAGAAGGAGCTGGAGAGATTTCTTTTCTTCTTCCTTTTTATTTCTTCTTGGTGGCAAGAAGGTGAGAAGCGATAATGTCATCGATAACGGGTCAAGACGGTGTGTCTGCCGTCTTTTTGTGCACTGGCGGATGGGGTAAAAGATCGGCTTGTTGATACACAAGTGTGGACAGGTTTCTTTGTAGAACTCAAGAAGACGCCAGGTTCTGTGCAGAATGGCGGACTTGAGAGGGGAATAAAAACCAAGAATTTTTCAGTGGTAAACAGATGACAGTTCTTGGCTCATTCAATTCTCGAAACAGCGTGTTCCTATTGGAACACATTCCCTGCCTTTTGGATGTCACAAATAAAAGCATGGCTCACAAAAACTATTATCAATTCTGCTCTCGTATCAATTCTCCAATAGATAATATTACATCCTCCTAATAGAGAATGGCTGTTAAATTTCTCGCTGCTTGTGTCAAATACTTCTCGGGAAAATAGCTTCGAGTTTTCGTATTTAATCACAACTTAAGAGAAACTTCATCTACACCGGGTCTGTCTTTGTCGAAACTGGTTGTACAGGGATATAAGATGCAATTCAAACACTTCCGACGAATTCACTAAATATTGGGATCCATTGTTTTCATTTGAGTAGCGAACACTGTTGATGATGATCCAAGAAGGGATTTTTTGAGCAGGAGGAGGTAATAACCGTGGAAATTCGTGTCGTATTGTTTCCATTCAAGGTCATTTTGGTTAGCAGCAAAACACGAACCCGATAAATATCCCACTTCATCTTCCATTAATACGATGCATTCAGTAGCGTGTCATAACCAAATAACCCCGCTTCATAACAACCCAATTTTGGCAATGAGAGGACTACAAGATATTTTGTCAGCCTACGCAAGAAAATGTGTGGTGTCTGATGGTCAATCAACGTGATATATATTCTAAAACGATGTTATTTATGAATGGTTACACAGGTGAAGGCAGGTAGACATTCCTGTCGTACGTCTGTGTTCAGATGTGACGTCATCGCAAAAATTTCCTGATTATGCAATCTGTTGTAAAACTCTGAGTCCAAATATTGGACCATATCTGGCCCAATATTTGGACCAGATATCAGTGAGTCTGTGTAAAAACCCGAATGCAGATATTAACCATTTTATTATCTTTTCTTTTGAAGTTCAGATCAAACACACTGATATTCTTTCTGCGCCAACTGACCAACTTTACATTACAAACTTATCGGAGATGAGTCACCATCACGTGCTTCCAAAATAAATTAATATTTATGCATCTCTGAGGAGTTAATTTAGTTAGTGCGATATGAGTCCTTTGAGCCATGGCGAAGAATATTCAGTATAGCCATAAAGTCAAAAGCACTCGCACATTATACCTGGTTGAACGAAACAAGTCTCTACCCCGCCCCCCCCCCTCCTCCTCAGCTCGCACTAATGGACAGCCAGTATTGGGAAAATTTTTAATTGTTTGCTGCAAAGTAATGAGCTCCGACAGTTGAAAATAGCAACAGATAATGAAAGATCAGAGACAGAACCACGTATCCAACTCTGCAGATGCATTTCAGGAGACACGCAAGCATGCTAAAAGTTCTTTTTATATAATTACTTGCAGCCAAACAATTTTCCCCCACAAAAAATCGCTCTAAATTGAAAACTTAAAGGCTTCTATTGATTTTAAAAAAGTAAAACTTCTTTAATTCCCAGAACCTACACTTTAATTAAGCATTGACAACTACTGGTATTAGGGTTATTAAACTGTCACACATTGCGTCTGATTAACCTCTTCAGACAGATATTTAAAGGGACAAAAACATTCTAAATTAAATTCAAAAATAAAGGTGTGTGCGATTTAACCAACAGAAATAAAAATTTCGTCTCAAATGGCAATTAACACTCGCAATTATTTTAGCGGAAGTGTTTCTTCTCGTGGTGTTGTTTAAAACCTCTTAAAATTGATTTTTGCAGACAAACAAGTTTTAATATTGCATGTGTATTTCAATTAAGTTAGTTCCTCAAGTATACGGTGGTCTATTTGAAAACTATGTGCGTAGTTCGTGTTCTTAAATGAGTGTTTGCAAACTTTGAATCGACTGATAGTTCGCTCTGGTAAGAGTTCTTGTTCATTTGTGTGTCTCTCTCTTGGTCTTGATTAGGAGGAGTCGTATACACACTCGTCGGGATGGATAATAAGTCATTCATTAGTGTTCAGCGTTTTAGTTTAATTATAATTTAAGTAAAAGCTGCTGTACAGTTCGCATTTGTTTTTATCATTGGTCACTATGGCTGACACAACCATCGTTGAGCAGACTTGGAGAAAACGAAAGGTTAAGAAAGAGATTACTTTCGTTTTTTTTTCTTCAATTTAACCTAAAACTATGCGTTTTTAAATATATTAAAAACTTTCAAAAATTTAAGACTATCATAAATCCATAAATATTCTACATTGACTTGCCGCGAGCTCTGTTTCGGCATAGTTTACCTTCTTCATCAGAAACAGCTGGGAAGACGATATAACATTTAGTTTCATGATAAAAATTTTACTTATTCTAACAACACGTTCTATGAACATGTCAAGATTTTTTTAAGCATATCAGCAATTATAAAGAAGACAGACAAGACAATACGACAGCACTTTAAGTTCGAATACTTCGGTTAGTACTGAGATAATTCACTACGAGTACATACTGTTTTATTTATTCAGTTTGATTCTTATCAACGTACACTCTGAGAATCACGCAGTTTAATTTTTACCAACCTGAACATTATACTTTTGAAATGAGTCATTTGCAACTTTTGTCATGCATTCCCCCCCCCCCCCCCTTGGTCCCGTTGAATGCACGTACATCCTTCCAGATGTACCTGCATTTAATACGGATGGTTCTGCATAAATCTCCCATGTTTGAATTACGTGGGGGGGGGATTGTCCTTATCCATTATCCATATTTTATATTCACCCTTTGATATCTCAAGGCAGAGTGATGATGTGGGATTAGTTCATGTGCATGCTCATCAATAGTTATTACTACACATCCCTGACATCTTTTTCCTAGGGGGAATATGAAAACACTGGTTTCGACACACACACACACACACACACAGAGTGGCCTATCGCTATTGCATTTTCTCTCTTCGCCTTGCGAACACTGTAAAATAACCGCATACAGCATCACTGCATACCGGACAGCCACAGGAGAGTCGACATCAATTCGCGTCACGTTTTCACAAGTTTCTGTCGAAAACAGTTTATTCAGTTCCGTAAAATTACACTCTCCCTCATAGAAATTCCGCTCACTACAAAGAGAGGAGAGAGTGTAGGCCGATAGCAAATTCAGACCACATTTGGAAGGCTTTGTTCCTGCTATTGAGAGGGATAGATGTAAGATGCAGGTGGCTACAACTAATTGGCCTACAGGACAAGTCAGTCATTCCTTATAATAATGCATTTCTTGCCAAAGATGAACTCTACGTTATCTGAGAGATTTTTTTTTTTTTTTTGCTAAAAACGACTTTTCTAATGGCATTTTTAAACTTCGAATCGCATGGCTTAGATTCTCCATTATTTTCTGGGATTTGGTTTGGTCCAGGGGATCAAAGGGGTAACGGTCATCTGAGCAGTAATCAGTGCGTCTCTTTGATTATCTTTATCCTTGTAAATAGCCACATGCCTATCGAAATATGTTAACATTTTTTTGATACTTAGAATGATGGACCACAATTGTATTTTCTTGGATTAAGACCACACGATAAAATACGAACATCATATTAAAATACGAAAATTATGACCACATTTATTACTGTTTCCAAGGAACTGTAATAGCGAACTGTTTTCGACACATTGATTCTATAATACAAATTATTTTTTCAAATGTTCGGATTTATACAAGAAGACAAAGTTATAAACAATGGAGACCATGTCTGTTTTAGATCAATACTTAAAGAACAGATCTGTTTTACTGCAAATATATTAACGTTTAAATTGACACGAAGGCCAAAAACATATTATCGCGACTAATATATCCTAGACCAGAATAAATATGTGGTTACCAAGGAAACTCTTCACATATTATACCATTTATTTACAACGCATCATAGAAAAAAGATACTTTTTGCAATAGACAAAGTTAAAGAACATTTAAATTTTTTGAATAAATTTTTAAAGAGTTTTATTGATGGAAAAGAGGACAAAGAAGAAGCGTCAGCAGCAACACTTCTGTGAATCGAATAACGAAGTTTTGATTTTCGAATTCAGATAGCGAAGAAATTGAAATTCTTAGGCAAGCTCTATCAGGAGATAGAGTTTAAGATATAGAGTTTGACTAATAACATCTTGTACGACTAACACGAAAACAAGATCAAGAAATCGATATGAGACAAAACACCGAGTAGATGCAACATTATTTACAATAGTTTTTAAATAGGAAAAACAACTGAAAAGATAAGGAAAAATGCATCAGCGAAGTCAAGAGTTAAATCGTATGATACGCAACAAACTGAAGATCACAAAAGGTGCAGATTTCTAGTGTTTGAAATTTATTTGGAGCCAAAAGAGTTGAAGAAAAGGATTTTTTTCAAACGAAGAAAATTATTCCAATACTTATCTCAATTAATTTTATCCAGAAATTACATTATATTCTGCTTTCTTAAAGCTATTCTTTCGTTTAAGGTTATAGAGAAGATTATGTTTAACGGTACTTACAAGATATTGAACAAAAATCGCCTAGAAAACTAGATCTAAGAGGAAGCAACTCCATAAATGGATATGTAGTAATGTAGGAAGCGAACTCGATTCTATCAGAGAAAGGATCTCGTTGCCTTTTTATCTTAATAAACCACGGAACCACAGTTCATTACTAGAATGTTATAAGGGTCCAGTTAAAGTAAGACGTTCGATCAATGAATGAAAGAGGAAAAAAATTCAACTAGAAAACAAAGTGAGCGATTTTATAGAAGAGATTTTTTAGAAGTTCGCCATGGAGGGGGGAGCATCGGAGGCTGAATCAGTAATGTTTTAGTTTATATTCCGAAGCGATTGTTATGATGGAACCCAAAATCGTTACTTCGAACAACAACCGCCTAAACAATCATCGAAGTGATATTGATTGGATTGCCTGTTTTCTTCGTACAATCCAAGGCATAAAGCTAAGCATGTAACGTTGTTTTGGGTAAGAAAAAAAAAATCTTTTTTCTGGAACGCTTAGGTTGTTATTATCGAATTGCTATGAGCCGTGATGTAACAATTGTCATTTAAAGTAGATTTCTGATGTTTTCGTAGACGTCAAATAGTTTTCAGGATTTACGCTTTTTATAAAAAGTTAGTTCTATAGTAATCTTAAAAAAACATATGGATTTTTTATTTTTTTATTCATTTTCGATTCTTTCTCTAAATTCTATGATCTAAATTAAAATTAATTGCAGTTCTTTAATACACCTTTTTAATTTATAATTAAGAGTACTATTAGAAAACACGTTGTTTTTAAGGTTTTTGCCGAATCGATCGACCGTGAGATGCGGTGATTGATTCATTCAATCCAATACCCTTGGAGGGTAATGGATGGCAATGCTGTAGCTAATGAAGTTCTAACTGAGGCTCGGCTATTGCTGTTACTCTCCTGCCATGATCAGAGCTTTAATTGCTCAATAACACCTTATCCCTACACTGTCCTCTACAGATAACGGGGAAGATGAAAAGCATTCTTGCTTCGCCCCTTTAAGCCAGTCCTTATATAAGGACTATATAAGGTTTTTGCCTTAAGGGAGCACTTTGAGTCTCCGGGGAAGGTGTTCTCCGGCATGGCCCGCTGAGGGGCTTTGTCGGTGAATTATTTTCCTCGGAATTTGAGCGGTCCTGCTCAGTGGTCGGGGAGCCCGTCACTGAGTGGAACCAACGCTGAGATTAGGACGGTCTTTCGCCCACTATGGAGTGGCCTATATATATATATATATATATAGAGAGAGAGAGAGAGAGAGAGAGAGAGATCGTCCGTATTTTTGAGATTTCACCTTTACTTACATAGTCGGTGATTGATTTTATATGAGATGCCCATATAGGGTAACGGATGGCAATGCTGAACCAATGAAGTTTAACTGAGGTTCGGCTGTTATCCTGGGTAAATGAGTTCGCTCTCTTAGGTTTTGCCCTAAGGGAGCAATTGAGTTACCGGGGAAAGTGTTCTCCGGCACGGCCCGCTGAGGGGTACTTGCCGGTGAATTATTTTCTTCGGAATGAGCGGTTCTACTCGGTAGTCGAGTTTCACTGAGTAGAACCAACGCTGAGATTTGGACGGTCTTTCGCCCACGAATGAGTGGCCTAGAGATCGTCCGATATTTTTGAGATATCACCTTTACTTACACATACGGTGATTGATTCATTCAATCCTTGGAGGGTAAGGGATGGCAGTGCTGTAGCCAATGAAGTTCTAACTGAGGCTTGACTATTGCTGTTACCCTCCTGCCATGATCAGAGCTTTAATAGCTCAATAACACCTTATCCATACACTGTCCTCTATCTACAGATAACGGGGAAGATGAAAAGCATTCTTGCTTCGCCCCTTTAAGCCAGTCCTTATAAGGACCTCAATAAAATGTGGGTATGATTTGCTTCAAGCAAGCTTTTTCCCAATAAAACTATACTATGAATAAAATATACTTTTTATGCTGGTAAAGTGTCTTTGGTTTCCTTTTTGTTTGTTTTCAGTCTTAGCGTAGTTTCATATATTCTTTTATACAGTATATATTCTTATTAATTCCCCCCCCCCACACACACACACCGCTAGTATTATTATTGATTCCATGCATGACTACAGCTAGGATAAATTACAATCGAACTGCATAAGTTTGTTTAAATCTGTATTCAGTTTGAATTCCAAAAATTGCAATTGAAACACTAAGTAAAAATGTAATAAAAATCTTTATAAATTTTGTGAAGATTTTTGAATCACTGTATAGAGAACGTGTTAGTACTGTATGTGCCACAGGATTGATTTAAATGGAAAACAGATGGTCTTAATTCTCGCTTTAAATTTATGTCTTCAGAATACTTTCGGAAGGATTTATAGATTTTATTTTTGTTCCATTAAAATATTTAATTTTAGATGAAACTATAACTTAGGTATAACGCTTTATTTCTCACTGATAATTTAACTATTATGCATTTAAACTGAAAAACAGCATAAACTTATATCTACGGTGTGATGCACTGTAGATATAAAGAGGATAAAAATATGGATGTTATTAAGGAACATATGGATGAATTCCTATATCTTCAGGCAGAAATTTGTCAGGTGGGGATACGAAAGATTAAGAAAAAAATATTTTGTGAACACAACTAAAGCCTTTTTTTAATCATATTTTATAAATTTATATTTTACAAATAGGAAAAGAAATTTATAATCTTTCTTGGGTCGGATACATAAAAATACGCATTGAAATACTAAAAATAACGCAAAAGAAAATAATAGATTCAATTTTGTACTCCTGAAGTTCTGTGTAAATTGTATAGTAACGCTCAGTCTATTGCGACAAAAATATTAGATTGTATAAGGCAGTAAATGTTGATGTTGAAAAGGAACGTAGTAGGAGAAGTCAATGAAGTGATATACTCTTCAAATTGCTCAACCAAAACATGATTTATTGTCTCGCTTTACATATCTAAGAAATGTCTATACAACTCCTTTAAATACATGGCACAACAATACAAGGGGTAGAATAATAACTACACATCTCTACAAAGTGTCGTACGGTGGCGTTGTAAGAACCAACCCGTTTTGGTTTTTTTCTTTTTTTGTTTATTATTGGTATTTTCCTTTAAATAGGACATGACTGAGGTGTTATTAAAGCCTTAAACACAAATCTTTATCAACGTTTAAACTGAATCGATCCTTGAAGAAGAGAGGCCATGGTCTTGGGTGCTAAGAAGTAGAGAACAATTGTCAGGAGCCAAACATCCCTTTGTATGCAAATAAGCAACTTGCACAGCATACCAAAAGTTATTTTGGTTTTTACCTACGACCATAGGACCCCTCCCTTCCACCCCCTTTATTTTCATCAGTGGAGGTAGGAAACAGTGTGTAGTGAAAAACACAGAATGCTACCGAGCCCTGACGACTTTCACAGTTCAGTGCAATACAAGCTCACAGTCACTAAGCACTCCGGAATGTTTCGTTTCACCCTACTGGCAGCTCATCAGTAATCTCTACAGTATCAGCCCGACTGCACAGTACCCTGAACATAAACAGTCCATCAGAATACCTTCTCCATTCCCCTACTTTACCAGTGTGACCTGAAATATCGTTTCACTTAGCTTTCGCAGATACTTTGGCTGCACAATGAAGTTCGCAATGCCCACATACATACAAAGCATACTGACCATCGAAACAGTTCACGGTCAGTTTTCTATTTACAGTTATTACCGTCCGTCGTACGGTGAGTCTCCGCTGCCGTATCCACTGGAGCCGTCATCCCGAACGCCGGTCTCCAGTTCCTGTGTCTGCCTTTTGATCTGGGCGAGACTGTTGTAGGTGTATGGCATGGAGGCAAACAGCACCCGTTCTTCGTAGTCGTATTCGCACAGGATCTTGTTGTCGTACAGGTAGAATCGGTCTCCTACACAGAACCTGCAGAGTAAACATAACAATTACTTGCATAAAGACTCAAATTCGTAATCTATTTGGTAATGAAAAAAGATATTTTAATCTTTCGACATAAGAAACAAAATTAAATCTTTGGTTACAGATGATGGTTTGCGAGTGTGGGATTCGAACGAACATTAGAGGATGATAGTAGTGTGAGTATAATACACTTGAGTTAAAGCAATCGTTAATAAAAACGTTCTACATTATTAGTTTATTAGATTGTCGATAAAGATGACCCTCTCCACTTTTTCTTTAGTTGAATATATCACCTATGGAAGATTGTAGTACCATGATTGGGTCAAGGCGAGATGATACGGAAACCATGCTATACAGACCATACATGAAACATTTTTTAAAAAAAATAACTTCCGCCCTCCATGCACGTTGAAATTTATCTCCCATTTAAAGATATTCAAAAAACATTTAGGCCTATAATGGCATTTTTTTTTACAACGAATTAACCGTTTTTGGATTTTATGCAAAAAATAGGTCACATTTATTTTTGGAAATGCATAAAATTTTATCTAAAATACTTCTTTCAGACTTAAACAGAAATATGCAAGAAGGCTAGTGTTTAAACAAGGCAATGCAATATTGTCTACGAAGATGTATTGAAATCATGCCTTGTTTCTCTCAGAATGCCACAAAAAGTAATATGTAAAAACAGGAAGATAATATCATGTAATTGTTGTAGTAGGCTAGAATTTAGCAACATCAGTAAGGGAAGAGATTTTCATCTTTGTACACAACATCCAAAAAGATGGACGAACTTTTCTATGAATTTATTTCCAGCATATCAATAGGTAGAAGCCTGAAAATGGTGACAATGTCTAACCTTTTTAAGGTTAGACATTATTTTATATATTGCTTTAAACAGCGTTCAGTGCGACTGAAAAATAATCTGTAAATAATAAGTAACACTATGTCCAACTGGAAAATTTGTTTTGAAGTAGATCAGTTATCAGGATAGGAATTTATAAAGATTGAAAATGATTCTGCAGAAACTAATCTTCTCAGACTTGCATTGAACTGATGCACAAGTTGAAACTCTGTTAATGTATAAGCACATGTGGACGTGTTGGTTTTATGAAACTTCAGGAAGGATATGTTATTTATTATTGTTACTTTTTATCGCTAATTCTATTGACATTTCCAACATCGTATGATAGTTCAAAAAGTGAATAATGTGTGTACTCATTTTATGTATGAAAGCGATCTATATTTTATGCATTTCCAATAACAATTGAAATGTATGTCTTGTGGAACGAGAGGAAGTGAATTTCAAAATGGAGAAATACGTTTTTGTTATGGTCTATGAATTACATTATCGTTCTCCCAGAAGGGTTATTTCTAACAACGTCTCCGCCCCCGTAATTAAATACGATATTGATATTCAACTGACATCGTTTTTAAATTGTGTATGCAGAACAAATCGTGTTGGTATGTGTACGTGGTAACTGAATAAACGTTAAACATGCTGCTATTGCGATTTCGTTAATACATAATGTAATTACATACATAACGTCCTAATTGCATACTCCTTAAGTGTTTGCATTTCACACAGTTAAGATATCAAAAAATTAATTTTTATAAACAACTTCGTACACTATAAGACGTAAGATCTTTCACTTAAGATCTTTTTAGAATAAAAATTGAACGCAAAGGAAACACTCACCTGTGGTTACATTGCTGACAGGCAAAGCATTCCAGGTGATAAACATTTCCACGTGCTCTCATTACCATCTCAAAGGCTGGAATGGTTTTGTTGCACGCGGAACACAAACCCGTAGTACCGAACAATCTGAAAGAAATTAAAAATCCGGTTAAACATCTATGATTATAAAAGTATTACAAGTTTAAAATTCATTTTAAACTTCTTTGAAAAATTCTAATATAATCTCAGTTCTTTTTTTTTTTTTTTTACGAATAAAATATTTCTTTCAGAAAATCGCATTCCATTACTGGTGTTCGCCCTTCAAACGCTGTCACCACTGAACCATCACGTGTGGGACCTCTTCTTATGTACATTAAACATCCACCGCATAGTTAACCTTTCTCTTTCAACTTTAGGTCAATTTTTTTTCAGTTCTGGTCGTATCTTTAGGGCTGTCGTTATTCATCAAACTCGGCCTATTTTAATCACGCGTATAGCATGGACAATGTTAAGAGCGAGAAAAAAAATGAATGAATAAATAAATAAATAAACGATATTAGATACCATTTTCTACTCATCTGCATTTATATATTTTCTACTCATTTACATACATATAAATAGTTTTTGCTATTTTGAAACTGTTTTTGAGGTGGGTAACTGAGATTGCTCACGTGATCCTCCCCCTCCCTCTCACAAATAGAATAAGGTACTTTCTATTTGTTCTATTCTTTCCGATAATGAATTGACATTCATTGATGACTATATATTTAATAATGATTTGTGGAAAAAAAAAACACTAAATAGCATTGTTATAGGTGAATATGTAATTACAATGAATGCTATAAGTCGCCTAATGCAACTTTAGCATATAAAATCGGCAGGTCTGTAAAATGGTAAGAACCTATTGAATTCATTTTGTCTGTATGCCTATAATTGCTCTCTTGTTGGACTAATTTAATTAAATTTGTCATTTGGGAACTGTTCACTAATTATTCAATTAAGTGGATATTGAATTCAACATTATTTCAAAGCCGAATAGAGAAACTAAAAGAGTTTCGTGCCGAATAGAGAAACTATAAAAGTTTCGGCTGATCCAAAGGTAAGCAAATCTTTCATGACAGGGGCAACTCGGATCCACCGAAACTTTTATAGTTTCTATATTCGGTACGAAACTCTTTTAGTTTCTTTATTCGGTTTTAAAATAATGTTGGATTCAATATCTTAATTTGAATAATTTCGCATCTCCGAAGTGAAGCCTTTTGGCTTTTTTTTCAGCTGTTCACTAATATTTGGCGATTGATTTAAATTTTGGTTTAAATAGAACCATTTCCGATAGCCAAATTAATCTGTCTACAATGCATAAGTCAAAAATGGCTTTAAGTTCAATTGGTGAACTTAGTACCTCATTATGCAAGAATGCTATTGATGAGTTCCTTCTCATTGTTCAAATGATTGTAGGAACATATTTCATATGATTGTTCCTTCTCATTGTGAGAAAAATGAATGCCTAACTAAGAAAATATATACTCTCGGAGAAACATATTTCTTCTTTGTACTTAATAGGTTCGCATTCCCAATAGCAGAAGGTTTACAATAGCTACTCTGTAGTCCAAAAACACTGCACTACAAACGGGCCACTGTTCTTTGTGAACAGTTTTTTAACAACACTGATTTCCTCAAGTGAAACACGGAAAAAAAAAAAAAAAAACGACTCGCAAATCATTTCCAGTAAAAGATGCGTGTAATAGGAGCCACGAAATGACCCTAGTGATTCGTGTAGGTACTTCCCATTACTTGCTTCCGCCGCGGCTGGATAATAACCCTCAGCAGGCATCACACGGTGTTGACATTTACTTGGAACGTAGGGGTCGAGGTGTGTTCAGCATCATATAGTCGCATTACGAAAATAACCGCAATAAGAGTGTCGTGAAAGTTTGACATTACTCAGTGAGCAGAGACCCGCCTCCAGGACATTCCGCCCATAAAGGAGACTGCATGATGGGCCACATGCTGTGTAAAACAGTTAGATAGAAGCCGTTGGTCTCTTGTCCCACTCTCCGTCATACTTGGCGTTCCGGTTTATGTATATATATGGAAATATGCGCACACACACACGCTCTACTGGTATCTCGTTTAATTGTTCTTTAAACTTTTCTGCTGTTGCCTTGAACCCCCCCCCCCACTCTTTCTCTGCTGCTTTCTTTGAAATGTTCTTAAAGAAAATATCCAACATCTTTCTGTGCCATTTTGTTACGGTACATTTCGACTGTTTCATTTTATCCGCTTTGAACAATCAAATTTTTGGGATGTTTTTGAGATCATTCAGGGCCACCTTAAAATGCTCGCTAACTAAATTGAAAAAAAAAAAAAAAAATTCTATACTTTTTTTTCCTTTGTAAACCAGAACCCTTTTTAATTCGAAAAATTTAACTGTTGAGTAAAATGTTCCTTTTACCGAACTGTAGCATCTGTTCTTAGAACAACAGTCAAGTTTCAACAGCCAAAACATATTTTATGAAATATGTTTTCGTACACCGAACGTTTTAGCTTTAAGGCAAATCCCAAATGTGATTTCTTTTGGTAATTGCCTTGATTATATTAGATATTCGCTTATTATAACAGATTTCAAAGCCATTTGCTCATAGTGATTTTCTTTCGTACCTCTGATATAACGGACCAGAAGCAGCGGATTTTGCTGAACATCCGGGCGATCCGATATAACTTTGTTGAGAGTATTATGCAACTCTTTGTTCAATGCTACATCAGATCATCTTCCTACGTCGCTGAGCAGTTAAAACACACCGTTGTTATCAATAGAATTTCCTGCTTTATAATTTTACAATAGTCAACTTTAATTTCATAAAACAAAGTTTAGCAACGATCAGAACTTCAGCATCGTGTCAAATCTATTCATCAAGCTGAAGGGATTCTGTTACGAGTGTGTGAATCGTTTGATGGATCTTGCATTTGTATTTTGCATTGTATGGCTGTATTAGCTGTAAACATTAAGTGATTTATTTCTTTTCTGGATGTCGAATTCAATAATCAGGCTTATCTCTACTGAAAGCAATACAGTACTCATTCAAACATCGTCAGGAATTCTACTGAATCATAAAATGGTCCAATTTTCTGTTCAATAAGCACCTCGCTCAAGAAAGGGTAAACATTTGTAGCCAAAAATATGTATGCCAGAAATCCTGTTTCGGAGTTCACATATAGTTCGTTCTACACCCACTTTGATTACTAAAGTTCTTCAATATCATGATGGTGTCACATCAGACAAAATTTGCATAATGCCTAAGGATTTATATTATCATAATAAATTGGAAACTACGTATCTATGCTACGATGCAACTCAAACCCTCTGTAATGGTTTTAAAAGCAAATGTCTTATCTACTCGATTCGCAAGTCTCCGACTGAAGCTAGATCGAGTTCTGAATCAGGTCTCATTACTTCTTAAAGAATTAAAACCTGCTCCTGGAAACCGAGCCTTTTCATTTTGAGAAATGGAAAAATCGCGTGCAATTGACAAATAAAACTGGCCTCGTGGCCTTAGCTACCTCGGCAATAATTCAACCCAAACCACAACAATTAAAAACTGATGAAATTGATGTAAAGAAACCATAAATCATTTATGAATCGAATTTTTGTTCGTGCGGAGGTGCTAAAGAGAGAGGATCACGTGTCTCATTTGCAAGGACTGAGTGAAGAGTATCCAACAGTAAACCAACTTACGTGAAAAGTAATCCGAAACCGTTTACTATATAAACTTCCAAGGTTAGAGAGATCGAACCTAAATTAAATACTGTTTGTCATTTCCAATCCATTTACTTTGAACTTTCTTCGTATCTCTGGTGCGAGCAGAAAAAGAAATAAAAATAGCCTAACCATTAAAAGGAAGTCGAGTATCTTTTTACCTGAGATAATCCCTTTTGCAAAGGATTAGATTTGCCTTTGTGAAAAGGGTAGATCCGACTTCTCCCAGTCGGCAATCACAGCATGCGCATTTGAGACAATCTTCATGCCAGAACTGGTCCAGCGCTTTCAATAAATATCTCTCCCGTATTGGCTTCTGACAAGCAGCACAGTCAAAACTAGGAGTGGAAACTTGTCCGGGGCCTCCTACACCTCCTCCCGTCCCTGGACTTTGTTGAGGATCAGCTTTAATCTCCATTTAATCTGTCAAAAGAAAAAAAAATCTGTTAGGATTAAAATGTTACATTATATACATAAAATAAATGTTCTCCACGCACCTCAATTTAAGCAAACATCTAAATAAATATTCTGGTGATTTGTTTTTCATGTTTATGCAGTTATTTCAAGTAGCTCTACCGCTGCTACTAACCATACACAATCAACAATGTTGAAGTAAATAAATACAGTGACCGCTCTTGTTATAGCAGCACCTGTCACTGTAGTACCTTTTATCGTGATGATTATCATGTCTTTTTACAATGCTGCAAGATTTGCTTTCAATTGATTGTACTGAGAGACTTGTACGCTTTGCATATCGTTACTGGAAGAGAGTGCAAATGGTTAGTCCAGTTTTTCAAGTATTAGGCGTACTTTTCTGAGGGTGGATCGTAATGCATAATTAAAATTCGTCTTATTACTGCAAACAAGTCGTTCCTTTTAAAGTGAAGAAATTATCGATGATATTTTCATTTAATTTTAATGTACGTCATTAGTCATATAACATTTTTTTTTTCTTTCGAATCTTATGAGAGAGTATTTGCTGAAGGGAAACCTTCAGACTTCATAAGAAGACAAAACGTTGCGAAGCCCTTATGATGGTTATTTGAGCCACAGGCGGGATTCAAATTGAAGTCGTTTCGACCAATGAACATCGTTACTACTGACTCCATCAATGAATTTTACAAATGTGAAAATATTTGGATTGTAATTCAGTCAGAGGTCGAATTTAATTGCAATTCTTTTGCTTTTTTTAATTTATAATTTTAATAATTTACTGAAGATTAAAAAAAGTCAAGGGAGATAAATTTAGTCAAGAAATAAGTTTAGTCAATTACCCACAAGTAATTGACTAAACAGCTGTTCTAATCACGAATTTGCATAAAAGTTAACAAACAGCGACATCCCGTTAACAATTCCTGCACTTTTCATTCGATTATGGGTTGCCATGGTTTATAAATTGCAAAGCAGCTGACACGTGACTCGATTTTTTTCTAGGCCACAGCTGTTCGGATTAGCAATAATCCTAATTAGGATGAAGATCATCGCTAATGATGCTCTGTCATGATGAAAATGATAACGAGATTGTCCTTGTTTCTATTGTGCACTTCATGAGTTCTTGAAAACCAACCACGTGACAGAAATTCGTAAATTCTGTTCTAGTTTTAGCCACTAATACCTTATTAACATTTGAGGTTTATACTGGCAAAATTATTTCGCCACAATTTCTTTCAAATTGAACTAAGATATGTCTCTAACTGCATCGTCAACTCTCTCCTCTAAATCCCAGCCCGACCGGCTCCATCACCAGATGCACGACCGATTACAGCAAATCATTTAATGAATTTAAGTCATGTGAGGAACTGACGTATTTTAATGGCATTAATACGCACAGAACTCCACAATGGCATCCATTATGTTCTGATTGCAGGCCGATCCTTCCATCTGTGAATCCAACAAAATTATCTCCGTCAATCCTTGACTACCCTACTGTTACACAGTTATTAAGCCCATTAATATCCTCTCATCCATTATCTCTTAGTGAACAATGCAATTCGATCTCATTTAATAGCGAATTTATTAAGAATTTTATTTAATTTTTTTTTCTTGATCCTCCACTTATCCACTTAGAAGTTCCAGCAACTCCAAACTGGGCATTGTTAATAAAAATGAAGGGGGGGGGAAGGGAACAAAAAAGCATATTTCAAAACACGTTCCTCCCACGAGATTTGACTAAAAATCTCGCCAGTAATCCCATTTTCTTCGACAGGACAAACGCTAAGTGCTCTTCAAGGTTTCTTGCATTAGGCTAAGACATTCGAAGGGTTTCAATAATCCTATTTCGCAAATGAACAACAAGTCAAAGGGAGCTCGCTTTAATTTGTGGACAAAACATGTCCGACCGACTGCCGTGGATTTAATAGGAGGTCGGATGAATGAGTTTAATGATTTCCAGCAAAAAGGATTACCAGAGAACGGTCCGGTAAGCGTCAGCAACAAAAGACACCAAGTAGAATTATTGCAAGTTACAGACACCGAATCCATGGAAAAACCATCAGTGATACTGCTCGAGGCACAAACCCACACTCTTAATTACTAACGCTGGTCGGACACGGTAACCAAGTTAATTAGTAAGAATAGAACAGCCGAGGCAGCTCAGCTATTCCCTCTTTCTCTTCTCTGCCCCATTTTTTTTTTTTTTTTTTTTTTTTTTTTTTTTTTTTTTTTTCAAATGCTGTATATATAAGCGAACGCACGTGCGGGTGAATACGTACACCCCCCCCCTCCCGGTTTTAATTCCCGTGTACAAGACTAGCCGCTGCTTTTCTTTTCCCCTTCCTAAAGACATCCTTTTAATGTCTTCCTCTTATCGTAAATAACACGTGATCCCCGAGTCCGTCTAGCGGTGCCAATTTAACAAACGTGAGTGTGTGTAAATAATTCACGGTGCTTCAAGTAGTAGCCGGGGCTATTTATGGCTTTTACAGCGGCCGTGTCAGGAACGCCGTTACAGTTGTGTGCCACCGCCCCCGGAGGTAAAAGGCGGGAGGCGCACTTGCAATCTGTCGCCCCGCTGTTTACGGTCGTTGCTAGAGATGTACGGGGCCTCGCCATCTCATCAAGTAAATTATGAACGATATTCAATTACACTAATATAGAGCCGCTCGCGACCACGCTGTTACTGCAATCAACGAAACTTAATGGTTTAACATAAATTACATTTTATTGGACTTATGAAAATTTCATCCAACCACCAAAGGCACTCAAATCGAGTAACGTGCTAGATTTGTTCATGAATAACTTATTTTCATTTGTAATAATGGTAATTTGGGGGGAAACACACTGGGGAGGGTTTGCTTGAAGCCAGAGTACGTTTCTGTCATTTTCTAAATAAGCCCACATGATGAGGACATTTCATAATGAAAATAGTGCTTCAAATCTTTTGGGTCGAGAGTTGTAAATGATCGCAAAACTACTTTTGCAAATTGCTTACTCCTCCCCCCCCCTCCATTCTCCCCTTTCTAACACGTATATACATTTAGAAATTCATTCCTTTTAGTTTTCTGTCTATTATTTTGTTGACGAGTTTCTGTTTTTTTTTTTTTTTTGGCTTCTCTACCCAATAGCTTTTCAGTGTTACCAGTATTAGAATCTAAAAAAAAAAAAAAAGTTTGTTTTAGACATACATCACTTCTGCGTGACCATCAATGCACGCGCTTGCATGAATTGTATATTCCAACAATACTTAGTCAAGTTGAGCAATCATTGGTGCATGTTTGATAGTAGCATAGTGGAGGATAGCGATGGAATATTACCTTTGTAATTTAATGAAAAAGAATAACTCGAGGATAACTGTCGTTGCTAAGATACAAGCACGTGTGTGGTCACAGTAATGACAAAAAAAAAAAACCTGCTCGCTTCGCGAGATTCAGTTTGGACTATTTGATATCATGTTATGTCGAACGTTATTTTAAGCGAAGGTAATTACCAAGAGCTATATATTATATTTCTCTCTAAAGTGCCTCAATTAAATTTAATTATTAAATATTGTATCCTTTCTGAAAAGCGACTGCTCTTTCTGTGCATGTAGAATCGTTAACATATTAAGAATGCTGAATATTTAAAGATACGTATTAGACCAGAATTATTTTAAATTCTAAATTGATATACAGACAGTTCCATCGTGTCAAAGAGAAATGTAACTCAATAGATGAATTTTGAAAAATAAGTTGTGTTTATTATCGTATGATTTTTAACTACAACTAATTCATTAGTAAGTGATATTTTAGGTTCGTTGAGATGATAGGAATGTTTTAGGATCTGTTACGAGGAATTAATAAAAGCAGTAATTGTGATAGTTGTTTCTTTGTTCGTTTAAAAATTAATTACTGTATCTCGATAAGAATAACTTAATCAGATACTTAAATTAGAGTCATTCTTAATACAATATTCGCTTTATACTCCAATTTAATGTTAGTTAAACGAAGATGGAACTCTACTTTAGCTGTTGTCGCTTTTTTATGAATCCTGGACAACGTTATAGTTCTGCCCTTTTCATCGAATACATTCAGGATGATTTCAGTAATTGGATCAGTCGAACATCAAAAGGGTATAACATTTGTTTAGGATTCGTATAAATCAACGAAAGCTAAATTTTAGGTCTGACATAAATGAAATCGCATTATATGACAACTAATGTGTATGACTACGTCTATAACACGAGCATCCCAAACAGGCAAACATATCTAAGTTCTATCGCCGTTTCGTTAATGTAGAATATTTAAAATGGCGGTCATTAAAAGAGCTTAATAGGAATAACTTTGTACAAACACATCTCGGCTGCATATCAGTCGGGCAATACGATCTCCACTATTCGAAAGCAGAAATAGTTGCAATCATAACCAAATGTAAAGTTGCTTCGTTTTCAAAGTCAGTGTTTACTGCATTTGATTGATACATTAAAAATTACTCGTCTGTGAGTAGAAGCGATGCAGCCAACTTAAACAATATTTGGATCGCATGCTTGCCAACTGTACCGTAATGTATGTTGTTACACACTGCTTGAAAACAAGTCAACGGACACAGTCAGGGGCAAGATGAATCCAGTCAGGTGTTTGTAGCCAGTATAAACTAGAGGATGATGATGCTCCCAACTGTGTTCGGGTGAAATGCCTGCAAGAACTGACGGAGTTTGAAAAAGGCATTGTTGTGATAGGATGCCATGTTGAAGACCCATCTATTGGGTAAACTGTTGACAAATTGGACCACCCCAAGTCAACAATCAGGGATACCATACTGAGATGGAAGCGCAAGGAGTCAATTGCAAGTGTTGCCTGCAGTGAACGATTCGCCGAACGAGACTATAGGGTGCTACGAAGGATAATATGTAAAAACAACCATTCGTCGGCCGACACGTTGAATGCTGAGTTCCGGGCATCGACGTAGCGGAACACGAATCTGCACAACAACATTGAAAACCGAGGCTCACAACATGGGTTTCCATGGTAGGACCGCAATATGCAAGCCTCGCATTACCCGAACCAACATGCAGCGTCGTCTTCAGTGGTGTATGTTCAGTGTGGGACGTGGAAGCTTGGAAAGATGTGTTATGGAGCAACAAATCACGCTACATCCTCTACCGAGCAGATGGACAGGGTGGGGCTGATGCCCGGTGAACGTTTCTTACCAGAGTGCTTAACTCCGACTATGAAATTCGTAGGTGGCAGTGTGATGGTGCTGGTCCTATTTTTTCCTGGTGTGGCCTCAGACCTCAGTTTGTGGTGCCACGAACATTGAACTCCGAGGTATCTGAACATTCTGGACAATGCAATGTTTTCTACTTTGTGGCGTTTATACTCAACTGACTATTGTATTGTTTCGTTTAACAAGACAATGCACTGTTGCATAAGGCTGTGCTGTAACTGCACAGTTTGCGAACGTTACCACACTTCACTGGCCTCAACACAGTCCTGATTTCAACCCAATGGAACATCAGCATCTGTGGGATGAAGTAGAGCGTCTGATTAAGTCAAGGGACGTTCTTCCCACGGTCCAGGACCTCATTACACGCCTACAGGAAGAATGGTCCAAAATTCCCATTGATCGCAATCGTACGATTGTGGAAAGTGTGCCCTGAAGGGTTACTTCAGTCATCGCAGCGAAAGGAGGTCCTACATCTTATTAAGGTGGCCGCCATGGCTGTTTGTTCCTCACAATGTGCTGTCCGCTGATTTCCTTCCAAGCAGTGTAGATCAGTTCATCAGACTCCAGAATAACAAATAATAATGCGACGTTCTGTATCAGCTATGAACTCTGAATACGTTAAAATAATCAACTAAAAAGTTTAAAGATGTTACCCAACTGTTGGAAGTCTTGTGCAAACATTCGCCTGGAGATGTTTCACAAATGGTGATTTTTGAAGAACATTGTTAAGACACTCGTGAGCCAAGCATTCTGACCACTTAAATAACCGCGTGTTGGCGAAGATAACCACTTGCAACTATCTTAAGTATTGATCTAAACCACGAAAGGTGTCCTGAGAGATATTCTGGACCAACTAGACAGAAGAAAAGAACATCTCGAAAAACAGCGACCGAGTGAAGCACTGGCGTCCGCCTGATGTTGCATTCCACGATCCCAAATGTTCGATGGGATTCAAATCAGGAGAAATGGGCGGTAACAAGAGTATCCACGCTAAGTGCTTGGATTCTCTTCTTGGAAGAGTCCAGAACCATAGGGTCATATTGATCGAAAACAGTCATCAGGTCAGAATTAGCGATCGCGGTGCGTTCAGTGGGAATGAGATGATCCAGTGACTATGAGGACAATCGTCATCCCAGGATGCTGCAACTATCGTTGCAGCATCCTGGGATGACGTTCGTTCTCATATCATTCATGAATGTATATTGGTTGAAATCTTATTATAAAAATAGTTTATCTTGTAAGCTCTAAAAATAATTGAATATTTAGATGAATATTTTCATACACTTGTCAAGAAGTTTGTGATTAAAATAAGAATCAAAACATAATCTTACAATAATAACATAAGTATTAACTTGATCTGGAAAATGACTGCATCACCGTAAAAAAATTAAATAAAAAATTTGGATGCTGAGTGAAAAATGTTTACTTAGATACGGAGAGCATCAAGGCCGAGGTCATTTTTTTAAAATTTATTTTTCCGTCTTCATCATCAGGCACAAAGATTAATACACGAAACTAAAGACTTCTTTGTAGAACAAATAAAAATGGAGGATGAAATAGCAAACATATGGATCAGAAAGCAATCATAACTATGGGTATAATAGCAAAGGAAACTATAGCAACAGAAAATGGACTGGGCATCTGTGAACACAACAGTTACGGGGAAAAAAAGTAAAGATGAAGTACATCGATTTCTGAGGATAAAGACAACAGAGAAATACTCGTAAACATTGACGGTAGATTATGGAATCTGAAGAGTATAGTAATGTAGGACAACATAGTAGTGGTCATTCCACGAGTGTTTTTTTTTTTTTTTTTTTTTTTTTCAGAATAGTATCGTTTGCAAACAGAGAGATGGCTTCAAACCTGAATTACAATTTCGAAATGTTTTCTATGTATATATCGAAAAAGACCTTGACTGGCAAAACAGGTCGCCTTTTATATTTATTGATTTATTTTATAGGGTGCTCATTACTGCGCATGCGTCGTGTGTGGAAAGAAAATTACATCAGTTATTTAACGATTGTTTGATAATAATATTGCAGAATAAATGAAAATAATAAATATTAAAATGGTGAAACTAAAACGCAAAATAAAGTAAAAATAATATTTTAAAAAATAATTAAAAAATTAATGAAAAATTGCTTTTTTGTTTAGCAGACCTTTTATAAAAAAAATAAAAATAAATATAAAATAACAGTTTTGAGAAATTGATCCATGAATAGGACCTGTAAGATGGAGTAAGTTCATGAAATAAACTTACTCCATCCTACAGGTTCTTATGAAAATACTATTGGCCTACAATCAAGTAGGCCAAAATGACATATTTACCAATAAACGGATGTTGGTGGTTCCTGCCGGCCGGCGCAGTGGGAGCGAGATTGCAACACGTGCGTGGTTCTTATTTACTGATACAAGTATTCGACCCCAGTCTCATTTTTGCGCATCGACATACAAGTGAGCGTTAATGCTCTAAAATTCATCAACATACATATTATAATTCAATCGTTATTCATTCACGAACTAAACTTCTCTATGTTGAAGAGTTGAGCAGCGCTGGTAGTAATACCAGTGATATTACTAGTGATAGTAGTAGTAATAGTAATATAATAATATATACTATATTATACATACAATAAACACTGTAACTATAAAATAAACAATCTAAAAACTCACATAAGCGTCTTTTGTTTGTCCTATTATAATTACGTAATAGTTAAATATAGGGGGGGGGATCGATAAAAAGTCAAGAAACGCTTGAAGGGGTCGACGAGCAAATGACTTTGGCGACCCCTGCCCTGTACAGATAACGGGGAAGATGAAAAGCATTCTTGCTTCGCCCCTTCAAGCCAGTCCTTATAAGGACTTATGAAATGATATTGCTTTATTTATGATATTTTCAATCTTTTTAGGGGATTTATGATTTCAATATCCAAAGGTCTGAATAATTAATTTTGTTTCCCAGTAAATATTCAAATGAATAATTACTGGGGAACAAAATGAAAAATGCGTTAACGAAAAGAAAGATTATGGCTCTCAGAACACCAAGTTTGTTCACTGTTTTCCATTATAAAATATAGCGAAGAAAACACGAACAATAACTTTAAAGTTAATTGATTATTTTGAAAAGAAAAAAAAAATTCTCGGATGCTGAGATAACAAAAATTTGTAGTTAAGCAACATCGAGAATTACATTTTCTATCATCCAATAGCTGCACTGAAAATAATTCCCATAACAATGTTTAGAGAAGACCACAGGAGTTTGCGAAAGGTAATTTGAGAAAATATCACCACTCATAACGATAGTAAAAGATAAAATTAGCTGTGCAGCTTCTGCTAGCAGTTTGCTTGAATCGGCAGCGTCATTCCCACCACAGACCTCACTTGACTCAACCCGTTCACCCTTGAAAGCCATTTAAACAGTGAGACTGCTCGCGATAAAGTTAAAAACAAAATATTTAATTTTTCTTCGAATTAAAGAAGGATAATAGCGTTCTGTTGGCATCTGTGAGTGTCACTTGTCAGTGAATACAACACTCTTTTAACCCAGTTCCTTCGCCATGAAAGGAATAACGAAAGAATATTGCCAGATTCTTAACAATGGGGTAAGTTGGCAAGCAAAACCTCATCTCGGTTAGCTCGCTATAGGCCATTGTTAGCTACACAGCACCCCTAACTATTGTAGTGGCCTCCGAGCCTCCGTAATTGTCATGTGCAGGTGTGACTCAGTCAGAGCCAACGTCAAAAACAGGTCCAAGTGCGCGACACGGCGTAAGAAACTTCTGGGGAACTAATTATCTGTGCGTTAGCGTGGATGGGCGTACTTACCGCTCGTGTCCTGTGTAAAAGGATTAATGAATCGTGAGATAATTTTTTAAGGTGCTGAAAGTGGTTTCATGGGACTACATGATTGTATTATCGTGTTCACGCAGCTGAAAATCTTGAGATGGCGGAAACCAACTGAGACACGATTCGGCGACTGCAGGGAAGGAAGGGGATGCTAAAGGAACGCTTACCGGAACGGCATGGAGGATGAACTTCCTTCAACTATTCCCCCTCTTGACGAAATTTTAAAAGATAACACTTAAAGTGGAGAGCGAGTACACATATGAAAGAAACTAAATTAAAGGGCGACTGTTTGCAGTAGGAAAAACCAAAGTCTGAATTCTTTTCGTCATCAAGGAAGTGAAATCCTTACTTGATGCCTTCAGGTAAGACAATTGAAACAAATGAATAATTTGCAGATGCGTCTAACGATTTAATCAATGACGTCATTAAATGTAAACATCTTTACTTGCGTCTGTTTTCTTTGTCTTCGCTGTCTCTCTGCTGATCGAAACCATAAGTTGTTTAACTAGATTTATTTTATCAGATTGGCTTTCATGTCTTATTAGAATAGAAAGCGAATGACACGTTCTATAATGTAAATAAAATAAAATAAAAATATACGCAGTTCGACTACTAAAAACTTGTTTTTTATTATGCATCATCGCCATGACATCGCAATTTTTAACCCACATACGTAAAATATGCCATTTTTGTTATCTTCAATAGGATAAATTTTCATTGTTGGCATTTTTTCGTTTGCAGCAAAATCGCCAACAATGACGAGATATTGTGGTTATCAAGGAAAGAATCTAATCACGTGTAAGTCAATCGATTGTTAATGATTCATTCTTTTCATGATATATATCATGAAAAGAATGAATTATTAACAATCAGTTGACTTACACAATTAAAACTTACACAAAATTAAAAGACTTATTTTAAATTTTAAAATACAACTAAATGCATTTAAAAGCAACTTATTATTACAATACAGAGTCATTTCAAATGATTTTTTTTTGCAGTTTATACATTTATTACATAAATATAGAACAATCAGTTTCTAAATGTATATGTGACAAATTATACAATACCAACTTAGCACATTGAGTGCATAGATCGTCGTCTTAAAAAAAAAAAAAAAAAAAAAAAAAACACTGACGAATTTTCTGTGTCTGAAACTGAAGACTACTTTGGTGCTCTAAACTAGTTCGAATATTTTTTTTTTTAATAAAACATGGGCAAATCACGCTTAGCTAATCCAGGCAATCGAATATTCATCACGTATATTAGATTTGCCTTATACATTACTTTCACATGTATGGCACATTAGCCCATTAAATAATCCACCCTCTTTAGCTTGGGTCGAATATAGCATTTATATAGCCATTAAAGAAACAAACTAGTTCTAGGAATTCAACCCGTCACTAAAAGAGATCAATAACAAGAGATATGCCATCACTCTCACATGAATAAAATATTACTGAAGTCTAATGGAAGTCGTGTCACTCCGACTTCGTGTTCTGGGAGGGTATTATTAGGGTTACTGGATCTCCTATCAAAGACAAGATTACCAGATTCGATCAGAAGGGATGGTGTGTCAACAATTGGCAGAAAATCCATTACAAAGAAGGGCATATGCGGATAACGTAATTATGTACGCAAGGAAATTGCGAGGATGCCAAAGAACTCCAATTAAAGTAGAAACACGAGACGTTTCTATATAATAATTAGACCTGGTGTTCCGTATGCTGGCAACAAGGTTACTCCGAGCAACCATCTATAATTACTTAGGGGACAGAATCTTAATGGAAACCCCTCTCCCCCCCCCCACACATACAGAAGACGAAATCTCTAATCGGAACCCTACATAACAGCAGCACAATAACCACCATTTAATTGTCTGAGTCTTTGTAGCTTCAACTTCTTACACTTTAATTTGTATCTACCGAGAGGATTCTTTTATTAGTTTGTTTTGCTGGATTAATAAGGAAAAGGATGACATGTATTGTGTTTATTTAATTATCGTTGAGGAGAGCCAAGTCTTCTGTATGGAGAAGAGTGAAGGACAGAGATGATTGGAAAATTCATTGTTCAGAATTAATCAGGATTTAATATTGATTAATTCTGTCAGGTAAGGCCCGTGCACGCTTTCTTTGGATATTTCCACCTTTGGTGTTAATTAAATAGAATATAAACAGAGATCTGCTGGTGGGAAAGGCCAATTAGAAGCGCTAGTGTTGGATGATCATCCTTGTTAGGATACTGCTTAATATCTTCTAGTTGTGTACTTAAAGGTCTCATTATTTACTGTGGTAGTCACACAGAACTTTATTGTTTGATCACATGATGTAAAAAAGCAGGATATCTTTTTTTTAGGGGGGGGGAATCTCAAAAGTATACTAACTACTTCATGTCCATTCACAATAAACCATGTACAAACTGCTTCATCACGTAGGTAAACTATGGTTGCCATAGAAACACGGAAGCATTACGTCACAGTTAAAAAGTTTCTTGCATAATTTACGTGATATCAACAATCAAAATTTTTATTGTATAAATTTATTTGTATTTCTTCTTTACGTAAAATTTAATTTTTAAGAAATAATATTCCCTTTCTAGTAAAATGAAAATAAATAATTTTTCAATAGTATCACAGACAGACGACAAAAAAAAAAAAAAAATTAAAGGGTACTATCAATTGAGAAATGGATCTTCTCCACTAACTGCAAATGGAGTCAATGGAGAAGGTCGTTGATCTATTATAGAGGGAAAGGAGCTGGGTGGAACACCAGCATTATTTGCAGCATTTGAGGATAAAGTGCGGCCACTATTCAAATAGTGAATCCAGATAACTGTCAACCAACCTACTTCCAGAAGTCAGAAGATACAACAGATGATGGTAATTCACTTCTTTGGGCCAAAATCAATCAAATTCCTTATGTAAAGATTAATCACTTGAGATTCCCCAAACATTTCCATGGGCTTTTTTTTTCCAGAGGTGGATGAAAACCTGGACTGGAGAAATATCAAAAAAAAAAAAAAAAACCCCTCATAATCGTTAATGGCATCAGGAGAACAATAGAGACATCAAATGAATTTGATAGACACGTATGTTCCATTGAGTGAGGTGCCTTTTCAAAGGAGTGCGAGAAATGCACTAAGTCATCACTGACATCAATTTGCACCCCTTGGAAGAAAACAAATGCGTGAGAATGAAAAAGTTTCCACCAGGGAGTGTCCTCTTTCGTATATTAGTGTTTATAATGAATGCCTCTGTTCTCCACCCCTCCCACAAAAAAACGCGAAGCTTTTGGAAATACTAGTGATATGTTCTAACGTACGCATGACGTCTGAAATATAAAAAATGTGTTTCCTCGCATAAACGAAGTATAAAATGTAGTTTTACTCTGCAGAGCCATGCAAAGTCCTCTTCAGATGCTATTAAATGAGTAAAACATATTTTAAGCCCCCCCTAATTCCCCTTAGTAACGTCTACAAATAATGTTGTTGTGACAATCTTTCCTTCACTCTATTTAATCCTACCTTCCCTAGCGCAACTAAGAGATTGTGTTCTTGAAGCGTCCACTGCTCCTCCTCCTCCTGCTCTCTCTCTCTCTCTCTCCTCCCAAGCGCACACACACACACACACACACTTCACAAAGAACTTTGGGTCATTTTAAAGCCTCTTTCCTGCGTGAAGCTCATGTCGCCTTTTCCGCTCGGCAGCCCCTTCTGGAAGAAAAGGCGCAAAACCCACTTTAGGAAGGCACCGGTGGAATGTGAGTTGGGCGGTAAAAACAAAATTGAATCTGCACTAAACTGCGATAACAAAAATGTGTAGAATTCCCAAGTGAATCAAGGCAGACCTTTAGTGCTTCATATTTTAAATCTTTGTGGGCACGAGGCAATTAAAAGCGCGTTTTGTATTATTTTAGAGGCGGCTCCTCATTTCGCCCGCCAGTGTAACCGCGGCCGTAGTTACGGCGGGCAAATTAACATTCTTTAATTCTTCTCCAGCGCCGGGAGACGGCGAAGTTTCCGACATAATTATTGGTGGTCTCATCATTTCTTTTGTTAAGTCGTGATTTACGCCGCTGCCATAAAGGGTAGCCGTTCTTCGTCGTGCTTCGCTGGAATGCAGTTGTCGCACGAGTTGACAAGTGTCCTCGTGCACACACACACACACACACACACACGCACACACAGGCGTGCACGCACGCACACACACACACACATACAGTTGCAGAATTATCAGCTCCACGTGCTACTAGGGGGAAGCGTCCTCCTACCATTTTTATTTAGCCGGCATTATTTATGACGCTGGATTCACGGCTGCGAAAGTTTTATTAAATACATGTACTTTTTCTTTCCGTTTTTCCCCCCTCTCCTTAGGCTTAGTTTAAAAATAAGAACACATACCACTGTCCCGAATGCTTCCCGGTTGCAATCCACAGCGCCCTCTCTGAGTAGTGAGCTGAAAGTCCATTCGAGGAAACTATGCAATCCGAAGTCGAAATAAGTAATGAAAATATTTTTATTTAATGACAGTCGCGTCTGTTTTACAAAGTACTTCTTATCCCCCATCCCCATATCCTATTTCTACAAAATTAATAACTGGTGAGTAATAAGAACATTAAGAAATACCAAACATTAAAAGTTTGGTTGCATTCCCGAGCAAGAAACTGTAATTTTATGATGTGGTATTTATCTTTGTGTGCGTGTGTAATGTATTTTTTTTTCTTTTTTTGTTGTTACAGGAGAAACCAAGGCGAAAAGTAATATTTCTAAATTGATGTGAAACAAACAAAATCATTTTAAGGCGCTTTATCTCATGTTTTTATACAACTAATGTTGAAAAAGATAAACAGGAGCTAAAAGAAAAATGTTGGTTGCAAAAAAAAAAAAAAAAAGTACATGAGATTGTGTGCGTGCGTGGGGAGAGAGAGAGAGAGAGAGAGAGAGAATAGTAACATATATTTAAAGGCATACAGTGTGCGTATGTGTATGTATATATATATGTAGAAAGTTGTTTTTTACCTTGGGTATACTATGCGTTAAAAGATACCAAGTAATTTTATATAAACTTGGTTTTTAACCCTTTTTCCCAAGTAAACAAACAGACAAGTAAGTCAAGTTTGCGTCTGCAAGTCTAAGGCAACTCGTGGTAAAGGTGGAGTAAGCTCCGATCACTTTCCTTAGTATTTTCTCCTAATGCAAAGCACGTTGACATTTTTAGGTCTGGCTCCCACTGACGAGACCTCAATAAAGGTCGAAACCGGTCTGGGTAGTGGCCCTTGCCTTTAATGCATAGCATCATACATCTCCGCAAGGGGATGTGCTTTGCATTAGGGGAAAATACTAAGGAAAGTGATCGGAGCTTGCTCCACCTTTTTACCACGAGTTGCACTACATTATTAACACGCGAAGATTTTATCACATACTTTTGCATTTTTATTCTAGAAATGAAACATACTTAGCAGGAAATTAAAACTGAAGTAAAACGGTGCAAAATTTAAATGAAATGCTAGTAGATAAATTTCCATCCATCACACTTATCTTGTTTTCGCAGTATAAGTTCAAATTCTGGCGCCAGAGAGAGAGAGAATGAAAGTTAAAGTAGTAGTTCTAAGTTCATTTTTCTATTAACTTCAATTACATCATGTTACTCAATTGTCTCAGGAGACATCCTCTTCCTGACAATTTGAAATCCAGTAGAATGTTCAGACAATTTAAATGCTATTTTAACAACTTTAAAACACACACTTTTTTTTGCAGGCTTAATATTTTAAAATAATCAACTACTATCTTTGACAGCGTAAAAATTAATGTTGCAAAATAACTACTTAACCTTCAAGGTTATTTCGATGAATCTTGCCGTGATTGTTACGGTTACTCTTTTAAATCTGGGGTCATGGCTGCACCTTTAAACAGGGAATGATAATATTTCACTTTATTGAAGCGAACATTAATGTGTAATTTGGTGTGTTTTTAGAAGGATCGGACAAGGAATATTTCGTAGAAATGAAAGAATTAAAACAAGCAAATTGGAAAGTGACCTGACACACACTCGAACCTCTACACTGACACACGTTCCGACGATTTATCCACAGGGAAGCACTTCATATCGTTATAAACCCTAGAAGTGCAAGCCAGCGAGTATCGTTACCTACAACGAACTAGTCCATTGCATTTTACAATGACAAGTATGATGAAATCGAATACCTGAAAAATACGAATTTAATTATTCTTTTAATTGTTCGAGAATATTGCTGTTTAATTGAATAAGTAAATTTGTAATAGCAAAAACATTTTGTTTTTACTAGTAACTGTTATCAGTCTGGCAGTGAGTTAGAATTAAATCTGTATTTTAACCATAGTTAGCCAATTCTGTTCTAAAATCATTCTTTTTTTTATTATTTATAACTTCGATTTTTTATTTTTTTATTTTTATCGGTAGCTTACACTTATTGTTAGCTTTTTTTATATTTTTTGAGAAATTTTAATCCAGTACTGCACAGCAGAATTTTATAAGCTATTTCTATATAATTTTAATACATGAAACTAAACAGAATCTGTTTATAATTAAAAGTATAATTTATGTGCCATTGTTGCTGATTCTAACTCGTGACTAACTTTAACAGACGATGCTAACAATGAATTTATCACGTCTATCATGATGGATGAATACTTAAGTTAGGTACAATTAAGCTCATACTCATTGTTGTATTTATACGTGAAACTAGGCACTGTCCAGTTTATTGAATACATTCTTTGTGTAATGCCGCGTTTTAAATTCCGTCTCTTTTTTGTTTACTATAAGGGGTCTTTTTCTATTCAATATTAAGACTGCATGAAGTTCTTTAAACGTATCATGGGATTAAAGTCCGATGACATCTCTGGTTTCGGCAGGTGTCCACGACCAGTGCAAAGAAAGGGGGGGGGGGTTGCTAAACTGAAGTAGTATCACTATAAGCTGTCTTTTGTGTACAACATTTCAGAATAGAGTTTCCCGTGTGCATTGATGTCTTGGTACCATACCCAAGACGCAGAGAAAAGTCTTACGATCAAGAATGAGATGGCTCTACAGATGTCGGACCATGCACTCTGGAGAGAGATTAATAGGAATTTCAATGATGAATTCATTCCACTTTCGTAGTTTTTCTTCTTTCATTTTCATCCGAACTATTTTTTCTCCCTTTTATATTGTGGTGCTCAAAAAAAGATAAAGGATGGACAATTGAGAAATCTTTTCTTGTTAAAACTTTTATTACTATTATTAAGTATTTTAAAAATACATTTTTAGCGAGATTTTACAATATTAGTTTGTTCTGATTCCGAAAGGAGGAACAACTGCGCTTTTGAATATATGAGTCACAGGAATATGCATCATAACCCCCTATATGTAGTTAAATACTCCTTGAACAACACCAGCCAGGGAGAAAAGAGCCATCCCACTTATCAGAACTGTGTATTAAACATCAGAATTGAGTTAGTGGAGTAACGCTTAGAAGAATATCAAGTTCAAAGGTCATTTCCATTTTCCAGCAAACTATTCAGCCAATATTGTGAAAGATGTTCAAAGCAAGTCTATTCGACAAAGCATGCACCTTGAAACACGGAAAGGACAAAATGGAAAATTGAATTCATTACTTATATTACCACACATGCTAATAGAATAGGCGAACCCCGAAGTCAATGCATTTCGAAAGACACAATGCGAGATCTGAAGGAATACCCTTGACACTGAGGCTAGATCTTTCACCTTATTTCGAGACAGTAATATCTCATTTATCCTTATTCGTCGATAAATATGATTACACCCTCTTTTAGATATCACTTTGGTTTCTTCATAGAATAGCTGCAGAGTTCTTGAACAGCCAAATAGTCCACTAAAGCACTAAAGATGAGCAAACTTCCTTCATTTAGTCTCTTTTCCGTTGATGGACCATTCCGGAAGAATGGGGTGCATTTTGTGTAAGAAGTGACCGCACCGCTAAGTGTACTTGTGGAATGTATTAAGTTCTGATGAGTGGGTTTGGCAAAAGATTGAATCCTGCTTTCACTGTTGATGCATCTCCCTAACAATGAAATTAGCAGACGACGAACTTGGAAAATGCAAGTAGCTGCGTTCATTCAGGAACCGTTTGGAAATATTTGACTTGTTGGGGTCTAAATTCGAGACGGTATGTGCAGCACAAATTTTAATACCAGATAGACTCTTTGGTAGCTCGTGAACACTTTTCTAGGACCACGTAAATTTCTCAACGTATGATCATCGACACGGATTTCATTGCCGTTTTATTGACGTCTGCATGAAGGACTTGAACCCGTGTGCAACTGATTTACATCCAAAGGATCCACTCAAAGGGTATCGGCGTCACCATCTGTAGTTGTCGAATTTAAGGATAAACTCACAAAGGAGTAAATACATTTTGCATTAATAGATGTGTATAGCTGAACTCTTTTGCGAATACAAAATAAAAAAAAAAAAACGTAATAAAGCATACTGTTTAGTAATGGTAAAAACAGCATAACAGACGGCGTGGAGTGAATATCTCAAGGATGTAAGAGAGATCGAAAATACGATGGCTGTGAGTGATTTTTTTTTTTTTTTTAATATTGAGTCATTTTCATGTTAGCCAAAGTAATATCTCGATTAAACCAAAACAACCCTCTCCACATGGTCTATTGGTTCAATGGATAGAAGTACTTTTTCAACAGATTTAAATTACTTCGTTCGAGGCCTGTTGGGTCCATCTACGCAGGTTTCTTCAGCAGGACGCTACGAAACAACAAACCGAGTCCAATAAGAAGCCCATATTTGTCGATTTCTTCAGCACCTGACGACAAATTCTCCCCTCACTTTCTTTCTCCCAACCCTGACGTCACCAACGACCGCTACTCCATATAACAATACAGTCGTCTTCGGTAATCCGAGTAGAGTGCGTTTTTCACTTCGCCCGGCGACGAAGGCCGAGCCAATTAGAAACCCCTGGCTACCCCCTGCCACTCTAGCTGGCCGCGGAAGTACCGCGTGCCGTAGCGTCTCTTGGCACTTAACGAGACAGCTCCATCGGCGGCGGTAATGCAATTTGAGCGATCGCTGCAGCCCACCACAAAGCCGGGGCCATCAGGGTCCCCGACGAAAGGCGGTGTAGGGGAGAGACGGTTGTGCTGTCACAAGACCGACTCGCCCCTTTTAACAAGATGACGTACAATTGTCAGCAATCCTCGACATAGAAAAAAAAACCCTCGCTACTTTCGGAGAGCCACTGTTCCCTGACAGCTCTCAGCCATAGCCTCGGGCCCACGGCATCAAGCCTCGTTCCCAGGGGAGGAAGGAAAGAGAAGTGGTTCTCTTTTGGAGTTGATGATTAACAATCGGAAGGAGAATATAGACAGCATTGATAGTCGGCATGAGCTATAGAGAGAGAGAGAGAGAGACGGTAAGATCGATTAGTGAAGTTTCTAGAAACTCCCCCCTTTATACGAAGAATATATATTTAGAGAGTGATCTAATTTATTTTTAGACCGACTTCTTGAGGTAAGGCAGAGTTTCTTTAAACAGGATTCAACTTCTTCAAAACGTACACACACTAAACGCAATCAAGATACTTTAATTTTTTTCTTGTTCCAAAGTACAATTATTCTTGGAGACTTCCTACTCCAACTTCATCTTCTAATAGCAGAGGAAATATCCAAAGAGGAAAAACAAATATCAGAGACTACGAAAGTAATTTGAAACGGTTAGATTAATATATCATTTGCTTTCAAAACGGCCATGTTCCAATATAGTAACAGTTAAGCAGAGTAATGTTGTAGTACTCGATGTCATCAACTTGAATATTCATGAAAATCCAATAATTATTTCACTACACAAACAATCGCCAATAATTCTCAAAAAAATTTATCAAGGTAATCAGTTCTTAGTGTAGCATGCCATACTACTCAAAAAATAAATAAAAAACAATTACTTTTGAAGCAGTTATTATATTATTTATTTACCTTATAAGTCCTTATAAGGACTGGCTTAAAGGGGCGAAGCAAGAATGCTTTTCATATTCCCCGTTATCTGTAGAGGACAGTGTAGGGATAAGGTGTTATTGAGCAATTAAAACTCTGATCATGGCAGGAGGGTAACAGCAATAGCCGAACCTCAGTTAGAACTTCATTGGCTACAGCATTGCCATCCATTACCCTCCAAGAGTATTGGATTGAATGAATCAATCACCGCATCTCACGGTCGATTGATTCATATCTCCTTTTTTTTTTTTATTTTATTTATTTACTTATCCTTATAAGGACTGGCTTAAAGGGGCGAAGCAAGAATGCTTTTCATCTTCCCCGTTATCTGTAGAGGACAGTGTAGGGATAAGGTGTTACTGAGCTATTAAAGCTCTGATCATGGCAGGAGGGTAACAGCAATAGCCGAGCCTCAGTTGGAACTTCATTGGCTACAGCATTGCTATCCATTACCCTCCAAGGGTATCGGATTCTTGATCCACCAACTTCTCTTCGCAAAAAGAAGATTAGCTTTTCAATAATCGTATATAAAAAGAATAATGGTATATTTAAAATAAACATTATAGATATTTTTTAAACTTGATTTCACCAAAGCAATGAATATTTTTAAATGGAAATAATATTATAACTTAGAATATATAATTAACTATTTTAAATAGTTTAAGAAACTTTCTAAAATTCAAAAAAAAGAGCAAAGGGCTTTCAAAGAGGGCCTCATATGTAAGTATGCTATGTCAGCTTGGTTTAATAATAATTATATGGAAAACCGCTGTAAATTTAAATTGCGAGTCGAGCTTTTATGATACCAGAGGGAGCCAGCAATTTGTTTTGTCATTATCAAAAAAAAAAATAAATAAATAAAATAAAGTAATTGTATATAAAATAATAATTTTTGAGGATGGATGGAACTCAGAAAGAGAAAACGAATGTAAGAGGGAACAAAAGTTATTAATATTTTATTTTTATTACTAGAAAATATTAATCGATAAAGTATTTTACATAATTAATGCAAAACTACACCAATTATTACTACTTTTATTATTAATTGACCATACAATCGATCTCTTCGTGGTACATTTCCTAAATTCTTCACATTTCCACCTTAGCTGTCTTTCTATCGATAGAATTTCGCCAGTGAACTATTTTATTGATCCCTTGTCAGCGATCCAACAGGGCCTTTAATCTTTCTAATTTTCTGTGATCAGGCCAAAAGCGGGCGTGACCAAATGTCTTGACAGGTTATGAGAAAGTAGAAGATTAAATATTGTCTGCCCATTGACGAGGACCACACGACTCAAAGAACAGTAGGGTGTGCGTGTGAGGAGGAAGAAAAAAGGGGAGGAGGCTAAGGAGCAAGGGGAATAATAAAAAGTCATCCATAAAGTTTAATTGTGTATAATGGCCGATACCCTTATTTGGAGAAATTGTATTGACTCTTTTTTGGGGCCATAAAATTGAGGGAGATAATTTTCTTGATTAAAAACGAATGGGCAATTTTTTTTCTTCCAAATTTTAGTAGGCAGTCATATAATAAAAAAAAAATTAAGAATTAAAAAAGAAAAATATGAAATTAATTTAGCTATTCATAAATGAATGATAATGAACAAATAATCTGTATACATCTTTGTTTTTTTTTATCGTCAATAGTTAATGACTTGAAAATAGAGTCAGAACACTGTCATGTTATCATCTGCTTACCATAAACTTTTGAATTCAACTAGATGCGCACACAAACCTACAACTGGAGTAATTACACGAGTCATTATCTCCGCAATACATTAGGGACACAGTGGGTAGGAAGCTAACACAAATCGTGAAACAAAGTGAGTGCTCATAGTTTAGAACAAACCAAAGTTATTAACAGTCTTAACGTAAGTGGATGTAATTCAAACTAATCCAGGAACTTTAAGTGGTTAAAAGTGCATTAGAATAGGAACAGTCCAAGTAAGACACACGAGGAAGATGGAAGCAAGCAAGCATCGATTACAAAGCATTCTATTTCTTGTGGTAAACTAGAATCCTAGAGAATGAAAAAAAAAAAAAAAAAGAGTATAAAATTGTTTAATCACGTGATTAACTCCATAGAAGTTTGTCTGAACTTGTGATGAAAATCGGGTGGTAGTTAACGGCGAACCGGAAGTAAAATCTGAAATGCAGAATCACCGGAAGTGACGTATCATCTTTTGAATACGTACAGAAACACCGATTTCAAAAGCCATTAAGAAAGCCTAAAAGAAGGACATGTTTTGAATTTATGTTCCAGTGTCGCAAAAGCTACATGAAGAATAGAGAGAAAACTCAAGACTGAATCCATAAATTTAAGCATCAAATGATGAACATTTTTCTGTTGTAAGAACATACCAAGAAAGAGGTCAAGAGTAGAAGGTTTTGGAAAGTAGCCAAATTGCTTAAAGAGTATAATACGATTAGCAAACGCAGATAAAGTCCACTCGAAAATAATGTACTTATTCAGGAGGATTCATGATTACGTAGACTGGTGGGTTATGCTTCCCACTTTTATAATGCAATACACATCAGCATTTTAAGCGGAAGCGATGCCTAAAGCCATAATAACTTTTATCCAATGAAAGACGTTTAAAAATGGCTATTTTTGTAGTATTGAACTTGGCGAGTCATTATCTCCTTGTGTATAAAGCATTAAGGACAATGGTTAGGAGACACTAATACAAATCTTGACAGATAGTGCGAATTTCTGGCGATGTGTGTGTGTGTTGTTTCGCGCGCGCACACACACACACACAAATGCAAATTGCCACGGCTGCGAACACGAGGCGGGAGGGGATCACGTCTAAAATCTTTGTGCTTTCTCTAGGTCGACTAGATTCGTTCAATACGAACATGCTAGTAACAGCCTAACGCCCAGCACATGCAAGGTATACACCCATTGAATGGACACTTCCGCCTGGGCGCCCTAAACGCCCAATATTATGTCACGAGAACGTTCGAGAACGTGTTCAGAATTCTTGGCGACTCCAAAACATAAATGCTGCTCAACCAGTCAATTCTAAAGAAAAGAAATGTAATCATTTGAAGGGTGTTACACCTCCGGTGTAGCTAGTTGATGCTAACACATCCACCCACAATTACCTTTTTCGTCAGCCAAAATAGAAACAATGAAGTTGACTATTTCATAACATGGCAGACTCTGTGGTTGGTAACACGTAGCACGAGATTATCGTAATGTTTTCTACAATGCCTACTGGCATTGTTGAAAATTTTTGGATTGAAAATTGTTGAATCACACAGCAAAAGTTCTGCAGTTTCCATTTTATATTAAATTTATATTAAAAATATGCAAAATCAATTATTAATTCCCTGTCTATATGACGTCAAGAACTTTTTGTTTAATATTTAAATAGGAAAGCGAACTCAAAGTTCCCAAACGAAACCAGTGCTCGTCTAGTTATGATATATAAAGCAACATTAAAGAGATTAAACTCTTTTTAGAAATATTCGTTCCATTTTTTTTTTACCTATTTATTATTTTTTTTTTTAGGTTTTTGCTACGCACAGCCCATGATGCTATCATAAAAATCGACTCAGTTAATTAAGGGAAACAAATTTTATATTAAAAACTCGACACAAAAAATAGTTCGCACATAAAAAAAATCGTAGATAAAATAAAGCCATTCTTAAGAGAAAAATCAACAGTGAGGTTTTTATCTCTACGGCGATAACTTCTAAATTATTGTAATATTGATTATCGTTCCTCCATTAACGTGAACCCGCATTAATGTGTGTGTGTGTGATGCAGTGAGTGCGAGCCTCTCACCGCCTGCCATGTAGCTAAAAATTTAAACAGCGTACAACGCTCTTCATTTACTTGTCAAAGATGGAGTTGTTTGGGGATTCGTTATTTTGTGTTTTGCAGTTTATCTTTGTTCGTTTTGATCCTGAAGTTCGTTTCAATTATGAATGCTTTCCATTTTCAAAAAAAAAAAAAACACTTTAGTGAATACGACTTAATCATTGGACTCTTAAGTTTTTACGTTTCTTCCCCCCCCTCCCCCTATATAATTTTGCTTGAATTTTCACTCGAAGGAGATCGGTGTACGTTTTCGTGAAAGACTTGGCGCGTGCTTGGTTACCTACATAAGATGAGTGTATGGGTGCGCGGCGGGGGGTGGTTGTAGATACGAAATCGTTCTTTTTTTTTTTTTTTTTCAGTTCATTGTTCTAACCCTGAAATCGAGTGCACTCCAATCTACACGCTCGTGCTCGACGAAGCGTAATCAACTGCCATGCTCAGTGAACTCTGTGTGCGTGTGTGTGGGTTGTAGGAAATGTTGGACAGATATTGAGGTTTTGAAGCAAAGGTTTCTGACTTAGTTGAGCAACGAAAAAGACGCATTATGGAATCATGTCCTGTAATGTTTTTGTTAGCTTACTTAGCAACAGAATTCTTTCAATTTACTGACAAAAAAAATAAAGAAGTAAAATTGTGCCCCCAAACTGGCTTTAGTATATAATTCAAGAACTCAAACTGAGGCCACTCCACTGGCCGACGAAATCTCTTTATAATTTCCCCAAAATTACCAATCATATCACAACGAGGTTAATTGGACGTACTCCACAATAGCACAACAATCTTTAGGAGGAGGGGGGGGGAGGGTCATATTTTTTTATTGACAATAAATCTCCAGCACTCAAACTACGTCTGTTTACTTCTGAACTATGGAAATAAATAAAAATAATATAATTCCCATCCCTCAGGCACATTTAATATGTAGCTACCTCGATTTGCCCTTTTTTCCTTTAGAGAAAAATTAAAAACCGAAGAATTTTTTCCCATTAAAGATGAGAAAGCTTCAGTGGAACTGAGGGGTTGTTTTTATTAGGAGGTAACTAATTCAGAGCTCGAAATCGTGACGTGGAGTAGAAAAAAGAAAAAAAAATGAAGGCGTCCGAGTAACTTGTTATCTTGCAGTAGGAGAATGAGTTGGTTATACCTTGATATGAAGGTGTCACGTTTATGCCATTATCAACAACACGATGTAACAGGATTAGACGATGTCTGTGTCTATCTGGTTAAATAAATGACTTCTCACCAGCGCATTTCTCTCTCTCACACACACACACAATATGAATATGAATAGAGAGAAAGAGAGAGCGTGCGCTTACCATCCAGTATTTCTATCTATTCATCTGAAGAGAAGTAGCGATTCAGCAGGGCAACACGCTCCACACGACTGGAAGCTCGCGTACCAAATGATTTCGTGTCACCAGTCAGCTGTACCGAAGAGGATGACATCATCTTTTCCGTAGAAAGTTAATTATAGTGAAGTGGTTTGATGCTACACTAAGAACGGTAGGAAAGGCATCCTCGTGACAACACGAAGGTCAGAAAAATCTGTTCTGATCCATACGGGATGGTTCAGATTAAACATTGATTAAAACTGCGAGGTTCGCAGTGTTTGGAAGCAATGTCGGAGAATTTGTTTTTAATTTTTTTTGCCAATTCTCCTTTAAAAAAACAATTTGGAATCCATAAATAAAAGAAACGAAGAGGAAACTGCATTTCTATGTCGGAGGAGCGCTCAATCACGTATACTGCAACGCAAGTCACCTTTTGGCTCTTTCATTAAGTGCCCGATAATGGAATATCGTTCTAGCGAACTCAGCAATATTAGACTGACAATTATTAAACACATCCAACCTCTCTCTCTCTCTCTTTCTTTCTTTCTCTCGGTAACACTTCCATTGTTTTGCTTGAGAAATAATGTTGTACTCGCTCATAATTTAAACACCGTATATGCGCGCGCATATTCATCATTCATATTCCTCTTATGTCGTAAAAGGACCACACAAGAGCATCTTTGGCAGGAAAAAGAAAGGCTCGCAAGCAAGGTGAGGACGACAACAGATCGCTGCGTATCGCCAATCACTGCGTCTTGGAGCTCATATAAAGGAAGACTGCAGTTTATTGTTTTGCATTTATTGGACGACGTCGGCATTAAACATACTAATAAAGACCGTTGTTTCCATAATATGAAGGGGGGGGGGGAAGAGACGAAGTCGACGCACGCGCAAACATCTCGTTGTTTATTTGCGATCATTTTCAAGTTTACAGTATCGAAGCGCAGCGAGAGGGTGGGCAAGAATTTCCGATTGAAAGCGAGACTGATGCAAACAGTTCTCGGTGAGGGAGGGAGAATGGAATCGATTCCAGCAGACACTCGCTACTGACAGCGGGTCTGTCATCGCACATCCATCCAACGTCAAGAACTTTGAGTTCGAAATTCGATCACACACGAGTCGCCATCGCTTCCTACGACGGCATTCGCGAGGATAGACGCGGAATACGTACGTACGCCCATCCATTCGCCACCCATCTGCTTCGTAGCAAGCTTCCTAACATCCCTAACAGAAAAATACACGAACGGGAAACCTGCTTTAAGCATCTCGATAGACCGACACTGACCCAACCTACGACATAACGCGAGACCACCCAAACCGCAATCTTCGGCATGTAAAACAAATGATCTTCACCGAACAACAAAAGGAAACGCCACCTCCGAAATATCGCTGGATGCTGGACGGGTTTCATTTTGTCCAGAATCCAGGGAAGGTGCGAACGAGTGGCCGACGCCAGTGCGGCAGTACAGCGATAGCCTGCCCACTGGTCTCGGAGAAAACAACGCACTTACCTCTAGTGCCGAGTAGCCTTCGCACAGAGCATCCGTCCACTTGCCGTAAGTCCGCTGTTATCACACAAGTTCCTTCGCAAAAAAAAAAAAGGTCACAGTGTACGCAGGGCCGACATCCGAACAAGAGGTTATCTTCTGCTGGCAGCACGATCCACTCTTTTCCGTCGTCTCTCACAACCCTCCAAAAAAACGTTCCACCGTCCTCACTTGGATCTCTTCGGCCTTCGACTACGTAGCGAGTGGCGCGCTGACGGAGATTTTGCTATCCTTTCCCCTTCTCCTCCCAACTGCCGCACTTGGGCGCTTGTTTGGGTTCGACACGTCACGGTGACGTCGGCCGGTCACGTGCCCCCGCTTCTCGAGAAACGCGATCGATAGCGAGGCGGGTGTGACGTCAGCGTGCACGCATAGGAGAAAACGTTCTCCTTTGGCTTCACTTTTATCCGAAACCGGAGTGCATTTCGTGGCATTACGGATGGCTCTTTGCGACTCGAATACGGGAGAGGTTTACGTGCGTACAGCACATGGAGTTAGGCTTAAGTGCAATTGTTATGAGTGCTGTTTGGGAGGCACTAAAAGAAAGGAGAATTTAGTGCTGCACGTAAGAACTAAATGCAAGGATACGGCGTTTACGGACATTTTAAATCGTTCGGTGAAGATTTGGCGTACTTCCTCCCCCCCCCTCTTGGCTATACCCAGATAATAAGCGACCCCTTATTCATGCAATCTCCATTTCGTTAAGAACAAAAACCTAACACATTTGTGCTTGAGATAATATTTACTTTTTTTAAAAAAAAGCAGCAATAAAATGCGAATACGAGAGGTTGTGTGTGTGTGTGTGTGTGTGTGTAGCTAAATTTCCGGTTTCTGTTTCCGCTAAACGAAGTCGTCGAGTCTGTAACGGGTTCTGTAAATGAACAAATTAGAATACACTCCGGTGCTTAAAATCATTTCCCGGATGGTGCCTTCCGAATTCACGCTCGGTTCCCTGTATGAACTTCCAATCAGCATCTCTTAGGAAACTGCAATTCCCAAAAGATGTCGCTCCAAGCTTGCACTCATCCAAATGAATCCAAAGGGAATGTGGTTCTTTATAGGCAATTTCCAGTTCTTGATGGGAGCATCTCGAATAAATTAACCAATATTTATTTGTAGGCTTAGTATGGAGAGGTTTATTCTTCGTTTAGAGAAATTCTAACATTCGTTTTCCCCTTTCTCCAAGAAGAATGGATGGAATCATGTGCGTACATCTTACCAATAAAACTCAGTCTTTAAATGTTTTACATTGGAAGGAGGAGAAAGTATTTTAGAAAAAGAAAAGGAGAAAATTTCTGGACGTAAAAAAGTGTCAATAAGCATCTTAGTTAGGAATAGTAAATCATCTATTTAATTATTTATTTATTCTCTGCGATTTCTTTCGATTTTTCAACTAACATATTAATCTATAACCTCTTTAGCGAGTGAACTAATTAAATAATGAAATCTATACTTAACTTGCAACTGCATTTTTGTAAAAAAAAAAAAAAAAAAAGATTAAAAATAAAAAATCTTGAATTAACTTCGTTTAGACTGAAAGTTATCTCCTGTTTCTTTTTTGTTTTATTCAACGCTCATAAACCTACCGAAATTAGGATACTTAACTTATCGTCATGGGCCCCTTAAGGTCTTAATTCCAATGCCGTTATTGATTGGATCAGGATGCACAAATCTCGTAACTTTAAGCTCATTATAGTAATTCAATTGCATTGCTTCTACACCTCGAGTTCTAGAAACAGGCTGGCGCGATAGTGTCTCCATCTATTGTTTAAAATTGAAAACTGTCTAAAATATTTTAAGCGAATCGTATTTGATCATATTAATTGCAGTATTGTTGCAAATAATACAACAAACATTCCTCGAAAAATGGTTGAATTAACTGTTATGAATAATGTAACTTTTACGTATGAAACAAGTGACTGTTTTTATTTTCTAGGCACAGGTTCGAATCCCGTCGGTGGCGTGAGGGGCTGAAGGATCTTCCTCAGCCATAGCCAAGTTAGCCGGTCTTGGGTGTGGTGGCCGGGATAAGAATAGCACCAATGTAGTTCATACACGTCGTACGAGGCGACTAAAATGGGTACCCAGGGAGGGTAATGGATGCAATGCTGTAGCCAATGAAGTTCTAACTGTGGGTCGGCTATTGCTGTTACCTCCTGCCATGATCAGAGCTTTATATAGCTCAATTATACCCTATCCTTACATTGTCCTCTACAGATAACCGGGAATATGAAAAGCATTCTTGCTTCGCCCATCTAACCAGTCCAAATTTCAGAATAATCCTAATCAGGAAAATTAGCGTTAACAAAATATTCTAAAATTTCAAAAGGATTTCAAATATTTCGCATTGAGTCGAGTGGAATTAGATCAGATGTTCTCGATCGATGTAGTCCTATTGTTGGAGAACATTTGACTCAACGTCTGTGTGAACCATACAAACACAGTATGGTGTTTATTTGGTTTTAAGTGCAGATATTTTTATCCAAAATATCGACACTTTCTTAACCTCGAAGAACTCCCATAATATAAAGCGATCTTTGAACAGTTATGTGTTCAAGAAGAGTCTTTCCAGACTAGGAGTTATATTTAGGGGGGGAAAAGTGTATTTTTGTTTAAATATGCTAAAGGAAAGAGTGAGGATTAGGGTGGATCCAAAATTGCACTTCAATTAAAAGTTTCTGCAATCTATTTTTGATTGCTGCGATTAATCCGAAGGAAGTATGATTGAGCTCTTCACTTCTACGACAGTAATAAATTTTCGCCGTACATATTACCTGAGATTATCTGCTATTAAAGTATTTATATTGAAACATAAATCAATATCAGTAATTTTCAGTGGTAACCGTTACTTTGCCAAGTGGGTCTCTTTCGCGGTGAAATCATCAACTACAGAGTATATTATGTTGATAAGAGAACTTACAGCGCGTGCTCTTCTTCCATGAGACTGGACTGTAAAAAAAAAATTCTATTGTGAAGAATAACTTCACTTTGCTTACTATTTATTCACTCTTTTTTATACCTTATACGTTCCCAAAACTGGAAAGCGCTTTGAGAGAATACACGTACTATATTGTGATAAGATTACTGTTAATATAATGATTTCAAGTCGTTTATTATTATTATTATTATTATTCAAATGATCTTTACAAATATGCACACAATGGTCTGATATAATTCATAAATATAAAGAACGTCTGATCTAATTCCACTCTACTGAATGTGAAA
Source organism: Typopeltis vanoorti (assembly GCF_054136105.1). Taxonomy (NCBI): domain Eukaryota; kingdom Metazoa; phylum Arthropoda; class Arachnida; order Uropygi; family Thelyphonidae; genus Typopeltis; species Typopeltis vanoorti. The sequence continues at coordinate 72,595,117 of NC_143573.1, read as the reverse complement.
TATTTGAAATCCTTTTGAAATTTTAGAATATTTTGTTTCCTAATTAGGATTATTCTGAAATTTAAGATTAAATATCTCATTAACTTTTTATTTAAAAATATTACTCTCAAAGGCGTAAGAGCCAATAATCCATATTCAGTGTTAGCACTTCAAAATAAATTAAAACTATATCTACGGAAATGCAAAACGCAGAACGTTACTGTCTGTAAGGGTGAAGCAAGCTTTTATAAACCCTGCTATCTGATAAGGTTACTGTGTAGGGAAAGTTTATGAGCCAAGTGCTCTGGCTGAGTGGGTGCGAATTATAGATCCTCGTTAGGAATTAGGATGGCCTTAGGTCTCCTATATTTGGAGAAATCTGATTCATCATAATTGCTGCTTGTTGTACAAGTTCATTTGGATGTGAGGACGATATTGAGAAGAACTTTGCTGCTAGAGATTGCAGGAAAGAGTAGATATAAGGGATATTTGTGTCCAGATGAAGTTGAACATCTCTGATGTACCATGGCGCATTTAAAATTATGCGTAGGCATTTATTTTGTACTCTCTGCAGTTTGGGGATATTTGTGCTTGAAGTGTAGCTCCAGGCGGGGGACGCATAAGTAATAATGGGACGAATCCTCAACTGGTAGAGCAGCAATTTGATTTTGGTATCTAGTTTACTATTCCTATTGATAAGAGGGTAGAGCTGTGCGATGACTGTTGATGCCTTTGCACATGAGGCTTTTGTATGTGGGCTGAAGGTTAGTTTTCTGTCCAGCAATACACCGGGATATTTGGCTTCTGCTCTTCAGGGAATCTTCATATTAAATAGGAAGATGTATTCTTTAGGAGATATTGAGTTTTTAGTGAAAAGCATGGCAGTGCTCTTCTGAGGGTTTACTTGCAATCTCCAATTGGAGAACCACTGCTCTAGTTTCAGCAAGTTTTCTTGCAGTTTCTTGGTGACAAGATGTGGTTTAATAGATCTGGTTAGTATAGCTGTGTCGTCAACTTAGAGGGCAATGATAGATGACATTCGATTGTGCGGTACGTCCGCCATGTAAATGAGAAAGGTATCGGTGCCAGGAGGGACCCTTGAGGCACTCCTGCCAAGATTCGTCGCTGGGTAGATAATATCTCATTTAGTTTGACTTGCATTCGTCTGCCATTAAGAAATGACTTTATAAGGTGGACTAGATCCAATGGAATGCCAGCTGAAATCAGCTTGTATAGTAGTCCAAAGTGCCATAGCTTGTCAAAAGCCTTTTCTAAGTCAAGAAAAACTGCTCCGGCGAATTGGTGCCAATTGTAGTTTGTGGTAATGAATTCAATTAGTCTATGGATTTGTTGGGTAGTGCTGTGAAACTGGCAAAAGCCAACCTGTTTTGTAGGAAGGATATTTAACTTGTTTACAGAGACTTGAATTCTGGAAAGGATGACTTTTCTTGCAATTTTTCCCAAATTAGAAATCAGACTTAATGGACGATAACTTTGAAGCTGCTGTGGATCCTTGCCAGGCTTATAAATAGGCATCATGTCTGCCAACTTCCATGTGCAGAGGGAAAGTACTTGAATCTGAACATGGAATTTATTATTGTTGTAAGATGTACAATGGCCTTTCGGGGTAGCAGTTTAATAACTTTATTGGCTATGCCGTCAAGTCCAGGAGGTTTTTTATTCTTTAAATTCTGTACAATGTCATGCATTTCAGCTGGAGAAGTAGGTGTGAGTTGGCTGTTACAGGTATCAGACCGTTTTAGCACGTATCTGACGTGGCGGTGTTATAAATATGATTGAAGTTTAGGTTATCGTATGAAGGGTCCTACGGAAACCTCATCATCTTCTGCAATATACCATACAATTAAGTGCGAATTATTTTGGTGTTGATAGAATTATCTGTTTAAATGGACGGAATCTCTTAAACACTTCGGTACCTTCCACGTCAGATTCTTGTGCTATTTTCAGTAAATTATGCTTCCGTTAAAGGATAAAACAAAACAAACACCATACTGTGTAGGCATGTATAACCTCTGTGGTCACGCACACAGAAATTGACACAGAATATACAGAAGTTATCACAAAACACACAAGTCGTTACAGAACACACGCAGAAGTTGCCACGGAATATCTGTGTCTTTTAACTTTTCTGTGTGACGAAATAAAACCCTTAATAACCGCAAAAGGGCGAGTTTTCGAGTGTTATATGTACTTATATGTTCAATTCAGTTCAACAGAAACAGTATACGCAATTGCAATACAAAACAAAAATTGATTGTATTTGTAAGAATTTTTTTATGTTTCCCATGCGCCCTTGTTAGGATCTTTAATTAGAATAACTCATTAAAAACTTGACTGTATAATGTGAGCGGTTCTTTCAACAAAGCAATTAAATTTGGAGTAAAAAATAAACAAAAATTGATAAAATAATCTCCTAATTCTTCCGATTCATATTTCTTTCTGACAACATTAGATTATCTCAAGTGTTTTTCAGCATTTGATACGGTTTACATTAATGCAGATGGATTTTTATGTTAAAACGATCCGAATATTTAATGTTTTTTTTTTCGAAAAGAGTTGACATTTTAGAAAAGGGAAAAAAAAAGAAATTAGCTCATGGATATTTATTAACCATGAGAACATTTGGAGAAAGCATTCAGAATCAAACAAGCATTCTCTGAGAATCTAATTTCATTTTTCTCAGATTATATCATCTGATGAACAAAGAATATCAGAATGTTTACTTCTGTTTTCGAAAGAAAGGTATTTATTGGGGAAAATGTCAATAAATACATTTTTGAAAAATATCTGAATTTGATTCTCATCAGTGATGTGAGAAGATTTAAGAAACGAAAGAATATTTTCAACCTGATCACCTTCCATTTGTGTAAGATCATCATACCGAAGATAGAATGAATTCTGCGCACTTGATTTCGATGCATTTTATTTTACTAAAAGTATGGAAATTAGCACGCGTTATCATTCATCTACGGAATGACAACATGGTGTTGATTTGACATTAGAGCTTGTGTCAAGGCTTGCTGCTTTAGTAGACCTCAAAACTAATTTCAAATGCGAAACTGATGATGACAGAAGATCGTTCATGTTTCTAAAACAAAAGTCTCCTTTTAACTGTTGTATGCTGACAGTTCTACAATCACTTAAAAGATTTAGGACACTTGGTAAACAATAAGCTGTTTTTATTTTAACGTAATTGGGACAATAATTCAATGAAGTTCAATGTATTATGGTTTTCACAGTTTGTTTGTCCAACCATTTCTAAAACTTGCCGAGGGAGGACGACATATTTTAAAGCTTTACAAGAGAAAGTAAAAATTGTTCCAGTGCCCACTGCAGATTTTGACAGTAAAGAAAAATGGCACCAAGCTTTAAATCTCTCGTCCAGCGACAACTTTCAGTTTGCTCAGCATGAAATTTAATTTGTTGCAAAATATAATTACAGAGCGACTCCAGCATGGGCGCCTATCCATTGTCGCAATTTGGACGTCAGAAATCGAAGCACAAGAGAAATCATGGCTGGAAAGGCTAATGAAAGTGGGATATTTATCATAATAGATCTCTTAGGACAATACTGGTTATGTTCTGAGTGGCTAAACTTTTTAAAGTTAGGGAATTAGCACAAAAGCAATCCACTTAAAGGCTATGAGAAGTCAATATGTAACGTCAGCCTACTTTTCTCAGATCAGTTTTTATTCCTACAAACGAATCTTTCCTTTCACTGATTGTATTACAGAAAAGATAAGTATTTCATTCACATACTGAAAAATGTAGAAAACATTACCGTATGAAAAAAAAAACTTTAGAAAATAATATAAAAGTGAGGCGTGGTAAGAATAGATTTGATTTAAACCAGGTATAAATTCCACTATTTCGTTGAGTAGGCAGCATCCGATGTTTCCAAATATCGTACGTGGTTACTGTAACTACTTTTTATACAAAAAAAAACAAATCTGGATCTGTTATTTTGATCAGCCTTTGTGTTTTATCATAGCTCAAAAAGAAACTATTTCTTTTTGACTTTATAAGAATGTTAATCTGTGGCAATTGATTCTATTAAAAAATTCATGATTTATTATCAACAAAAGAGTATATTTCAGTCAGTTGGTCTAACCGTGTTCGCTAATTCATAAGTAAAATGTGTTTTCTCTGTTAGTAAAAACTAATGAGCTGTTTATTTTAAATCGCTGTTTTCATTTTACACCCGTGTGTAAAAGAAGGTACTCCTGGAATCACTAAAATCCTGTTTAACTGAAACATTCTCTCAGAGAGAATAATCACAGTTACAAAAGTGCCTTAAACCCTATGAAGAAGCAGAATATTTTGTGTTCAACAGGACTTTATAACTAAGTCAGAACCACGGAATGGACGCGGCAGTCTGTTTGAATGCGGTTTGGACTTTGAGCAGAAATTAGCAATGCATCATGCAGACCGTGGTGCTCGAGTGTGTGGAATTACAGGGAATTTACAGTCGGAAAGTACTGGCAACCGCATAAAGTGGGTTCTTAATGGGTGAGGGAGGCATGTGCTGACAAAATCATGTGGGCATCAGTATCCCGGAGTGGTCCTTGATGACGCCATAGCGAGCATCCAAACGTTTCGCTTCGGACATTTAAGCCATTCAACCAAAATGTCATGTAGTTCGCGTCTGATCTTAAAACACCCTGCCACATGTGAAAATTGTCCAACCGATGGGATCGTTTCACGACGTCTTCTTCATTGAATTAGGTTTAATTTAAATAATTTGATTTAATGCTAACCTAATTCTTTTTTTTTTTCCCGACTAAAACCTAATGTAACTTCAAAATAGCTGCACGATTTAATCTTGGTTTTAACATTTTTGGCTAAAACAATAATTCTTAGTTAGCTTTTAGTTAATTAACTTTTTTACTCCTGAAAAAAGTGAGTGACATTAATGAAACAATACTTCGCTTTTAGTTCTTCATCATCATCATCATGCATATCAAGGATTTAGGCCTAGCCATGGCCTGTTCCGGCCTTAGAAGTCATCGTTTAAGAGGACGTCCTGGTTTTCTTTTCCCTAATGGCTTGTACTTTAAGGCTTGTTTTGGTAATCTTTCTGTTTTCATTCTTTGAACGTGTTCTTTCCATTTGTGTTTATATTTTTTAATTTTTTCTATTACTGGTTCTTGGTTTAATTCTTTCATAATTTCTTCGTTTCTTTTGTGATCAAATAGGGTATACTTTGCAGTTTTTCTCATAAACTTCATTTCTGCTGTTATTAATCTTTGTTTGTCTTTTTGTTTTATTGTCCAGATTTCGCTTCCATACATTAAGACCGGTAGGGCTAATGTATTGTATACTTTTAGCCTGGTTTGTTTTTGAACTAGGTTTGGTTTAAATATAGAGTTAATTACACCTGTTATTTTTAAATATTTTGCAATTTTTACATTTATATCTTTTTCATTTATATGTGATCATACATCCTAGGTAGTTAAATGAATTACCTGTTCTAAGATCTTGTTATCTAATACTATTTTAGTTCTTGCTGGATCTTGTCCTTTAAAGGCCATAGTTTTTTATTTTTCTGTTGATATTATCATACCATAATCTTTGGCTATCTCATTTAGATCTAAAATAGCTTTCGGTAAGTTATCTTCAGAATTTGTAATTATTATTTGGTCGTCGGCAAAAAGGAGAGGGTTTAAGTTTACTGTAGGAGAAAGTTTAATTCCTTGATGTGAACTTTTATTCCATTTTATTATTATTTCATTTAAGTAAATATTAAAAAGAGTTGCTGAGAGGGGACATTTCTGTCGGACTCCTTGGTTTATCTCTCTCGTATATGATAGCTCGTGATTTAATCTTATTTGTATTTGATTATTTTCATATATACTTGTGATAGCTTTTAGGATATTATTTGGTATTTGTCTTTCTTTTAATATGTTAAATAATGTTTCTTTTAACTTTGTCAAATGCTTTTTCGAAGTCAATAAATGTAATGTATGTTTCTAAATTGTATTCTCTTCTTTTCTCTATTATTAATTTTAGGCAAAAGGCCGGGTCTATATATGACCGTCCTTTTCTAAATCCATTCTGTAATTCTAAAATAAAGTTTTCGGAATATTTAATTTGTTTGCTATTTAAGATTCGCTTTTATTTAACTATTTTAATCCTGAAAAAAAGTGAGTCATTTTTTTAATCTAAAATATGTTCTGATCATAATAAGACGAATATTGCCAAGCATTAAGCATAAGTACATATTAAGATTTACAGACAGCTGTTTCGGATTTATTCGACACCTCGCTAATCACGCTGGTAGCCAAAGGCAGAAACCACAAACTAAATTTATTTCATGAGAAACGGATATTAAACTTATCTGAAGGAAATATATTTGTTTGCCTTCAGGCAAGTTAGGTAAAAGCAAGAGAAAGCTCTTTTGTGGAAATATGATACGATGAAGTTCAACCATCATTGAAATTAATCACATGACCTGATCCTCATTACTGACGAATACTCTGGAAAAAAGTATACGAAGGTGGAAGAAGACATTCTTCAGAGTACGTTTTTGACATGGTAGAAACACATAGCTTACTCTCATCAGCTGAACTGGTGTATTTTTAACACATTTGGAAGAACGACATGTGACTTGTAAGAAAGGTTTCGATTTCAATGGCATGGGTTATAATCGATGTCATACGCAGGTGCAAATTACTTCCTCTGTGAAGTCGAGTTTTTTTATTCTGCCTAACCAGCAAGAGAATTATGCATTCAGAGCAAGTTATTTGCGCGGTAATTACAACCAAGCAAAAATTCATGATTTTAAAAAAAATAATTGAAGTGAAATTAATAGGAAGGACAATAATTTGACAAATTACCACTACAATCCTTGCTAAAATCCAGTGCCTCTGTAGCCACAATTATGTCGCTACATCTGCTCTTCATTTGTGGTATTTTCAAGTGAAGTACACAGTCTCATAGGATAATATTTCCTTCCAGGATTTTCATCGCTAACCAGCTGGACAAGAGAACATAATCGCACGGTAATACTGTCCTCATAGCCATGGTTACTTCTGTCTCAGTTCTACATTCTCCAAATCAGAACGAAAACTGACCTTAGAAATACAAGTACTTAGTACTAAAATCAGAAAATTATATTCTAGTTTTATCCAAGTGTAAGCAAACAAAGTTTGTCCTAAAAGTTTATTCACGAACAGGCTGTTTCTCTATCGAAGATAATTACTTCATAGTAATTGCCTTAGTATCCAAGACCGGGACTGGTTTTATTAAGAAGAGAAAATAATTAATTAGAAAAGAAGAGAATACAATTTAGCAACACATATTGCATTTATTGACTTTGAAAAAGCATTTGACAAAGTTTAAAGAAGCATTTTATTTAACATATTAAAAGAAAGAAAAATACCAAACAATATCCTTAAAATCATCAGTATATATGAAAATAATCAAATACAAATATATAAGTTAATATAATGAAGCAACCATATATATCTCATATACAAATAATGAAAGGGTGTGAAATCCTATTATTAAAATATTTTAAATTAGAAGAAGAGTTAGAAAGTTTATTTTATTTTTTTTTTTATAAATTTAAAAATTCCAAGAAGTATTTTTTTTATTTAATAATTTTTCGATGTAGTATAAATGAACCAAGTTTGCGCATGAAGTACGTTCACGACCAGGCTACTAGTATATAGAGGCCAATCACTTCACATAAATTTCCTTAATATCCCATAATACAAAGTACACATCTTTTCGTGTATGGGATATGCACACTGTAGTTTGAAACAAACAGCCATGACGCCCATCGTAATAAGATGTAGGACCTCCTTTCGCTGTGATAACAACAGTAATCGTATGTTTCATTCTTTCCACAAACGCACGAGAGCGACCAATGGAATTTTGGACCATTCTTCCTGTAGACATGTAATGAGGTCCTGGGATGCTGTAGGGCAGTCATCCCTTGACCTCATCTCACAGATGTCAATAGGGTTGACAGAACTCTGTGAAGGTCAGTTAAGTGTGGTAACGTTCATATCCCTAATCACGCAGTTATAGAAGCAGCCTTATGGCCCAGGGCATCGTCTTGCCGAAAGGAACAATGGTCGGTTCCTAAAAGCGCTACACAGTAGAAAGTATTGCACTGTCCAGAATATTCAGGTACCTCTCTGGGTTCAATGTTCGTGGCACTACAAACAGGTTCGAGGCCAAACCAGGATAAACAGGATCGTACATATAGGAGAGTACGTATATGTCTTCTGTATTACTTCAACCCCAGTATCTTCTCGGTCTGGGTAATGGCCCTTGCCATAATGCATCGTATTAGACATGACCGTAATGATATGCGCCTTGCATTATGGGATTACTAAGGCTATTTTGGTCCCTAGATTAAGATCTTCGGATTATCGAACCTCTTTGCCTGCCATCGTACACATAAACAGCAGTTCTAGTCTTTCACAGAAGTGATGTTAAAAATAATTATTCACTAGCATCCGATTTATACATCCTTTGTCCAAAAAGAAACCGAACTTTTCGAAAATAGAAGAAACTAGTGGCGCCACCTGTTTCATCTTTTTGTTGTCGAAAGCGGAAACCTTCATTAGTGTTGTGTCAACTGTTTATGACATTTGTTTCATTAGAAGCCGAGTTATAGTGCCAAGAGTGATAGTGTGTTTTGACGAACGGTCGGTCGTCACGATATTCATGCCGTACGCGACGAATTCTCGCTATCAGTCGCTTCAAAACTTCGAGATAAAAACTTACCATTGACCGTTTGGCCAGGCGGAACGAATTCTTTGTGGATAATGCCCTTAGAATCGTAGAAACAAAAATCAGCATTGTCTTTAATTTTGACTTCCCCAAGCGACTTTTTTTCGGATGCCCCTTTTAGTGGTCTCCACTCAGTACTCTTGGCGTTTTGTTTGAGGCTCATACTCAAAACACCACGTTTCCTCACCAGTCACGATCGTTTCAAGGAAATTTGAGTCCTCAAGAGAGGTTTTAATGAGGTTCTTGCAGTGTTCAATTCGATACATTTTTTGGTCGTCGGTCAACTTGTGGAGAACAAATCGCGAATTCAATTTACGAAGGCCCAAACTCTCGGTCAAAATGTTACGCATAGTTGATTTTGGAATCCCCACTTTTTGGATGTTAACTTCGCTCAGTCCATTTTATGGACGGCCCGGCTTTTCGTCGTCCTCAAGTGTCTCACGACCTCTTTGAAATCTCTTAAACCACTCGTAAATTTGAGTACGGATAAGCATTCATCACCGTAGGCTTTTTGAAGCATTTGATGCGTTTCGGTAAAACGTTTACCCAGTTTAACACAAAAGTCAATCGCAGCTCTCTGTTTGAAACTCATTTTCCGACCGTTCGTCACAACACACTGTCACTCTTGGCACTATAACTCGGCTTCTAATGAAACAAATGTCATAAACAGTTGACACAACACTAATGATTTCGGCAACAAAAAGGTATACGACAGGTGGCGCCACTAGTTTCTTCTATTTTGAAAAGTTCGTTTCTTTTTGGACAGAGGTGTATCCACCCAATAAGAGCCTTATTCTGATATCATTATTCCTAAATAGCACGAGTCTAGTGACAATTCATTACAAACCTATTTCTAATTAAGGAAGCATCTTCAACCTTTAGAGCATCTTCTCTAAAGATTGAAGATGCTTTCTCAACCTTTAGAGAAGGTTGAGAGAGCATCTTCAACTATTATGTACAGAGCTTTCGCTCAGTCTTTCTATAGAGCCACTTCTCCACTCGATTGAACTTCACGCACATTACGTTTGCTGATCATTTTGTAAACTAGCTCAAAAGCTACTCACTTGGCAGCCAACAACTAATTAAATTAACCTCATCTCACTCCTATAGTATTAAAGTTTACCTGGAGTTTTTTCATGAATCTCCGCATGTTCGTTTACTTTGATTTCTCTTATCTTTTGCCTTTCATGCCATGTATTTTCTCTTTTTTGCACTTTTTAATACTCTCCGAGTTACTTCATAATGTATTTATTCTTTAGAATAACATAAAAACGGTTTTCTTAGGTCGTAGAATCAAAATGGCCGAATGTTCTCAAATAAAACAGATGAGCGTTATAGATTTCGCTTTTTAAAGGAAAAGAAACTGTTGAATTCAAATATAGTCAGCAAAACTACGAGGGTGTTCTGAAAAGTTCTCGGCCTCACAATGAAAAAACGAATTTATAATTTTAAAATTATTTTTTATTTTTCAACATAATCGCCCCTAAGATTAATTCATTTATTCCAGCGCCATTATCCCTTCTCTGTAGTGGTTCTCAGTAAGATCTGCAAAATACCCCTCTACAGCTGCAATCACCTCTTCATTCGAAGAAAACTGTTGACCAACGAGGAAGAGTTTTAGTTTGGGGAAGAGATAGAAAGAAGTCAGAGGCAGCCAAATTGGGGAATAGGGTGGATGTTCCAACAATTCATAGTGCAGATCCCTTAATTTTCCCATTGCCAAAATACCTTCGTGGGCAGGTGCATTGTCCTGATGAAAGATGATTTTTTTCTTCTGCAAACCGGGTCTTTACTCACGAATTTTTCGTCTAGTCTGGTTAAAAGATCGGAATAATATTCCCCGGTTATTGTTTTACCATTTTCAAGATAATTAATAAACAAAATGCCTTTAGCATCCAAAAACACCGATGCCATGACCTTTCCTGCTGATGGATCCGACTTTGTCTTCTTTGGCGCTGAACAACCGGATTCTGTCCACTGTTTTGACTGCTGTTTGGATTCTGGTGTGTAATGGTGAATCCAATTCTCATCCATAGTAATAAATCGACACACAAAATCAGCTTTATTCTTGTTAAAACGCCCCACGCACTGTTCAGAGATATTCATGCGAGTGCGTTTTTGATCTGCTGTGAGCAAGCGCTGCACCCATCTTATGCAAAGCTTTTTCATTTGCAATTCTTCATGCAAAATATATCCTACACGTTCTTTTAAAATGCGTATAGTCTCAGCAATTTCATGCACTTTGACTCGCCGGTCATCCAAAACCATATCGTGCACTTGATCAATGATTTCTGGTGTTGTTACACTTTCTGGACGTCCTTCGTGGATCATCTTCAAGGCTGGTACGGCCGCGTTTAAACTCGGCAGCCCATTTCTTAATTGTCGAAAACGAAGGAGAAGAGTGCCCATAAACTTTTACGAACTTCGAATCAATTTCTTTTGGCGTTAAGCCTTTTTTTACAAAGAATTTTACAACTGCACGATACTCAATTTTATCCATTTCAAGGGATACAGACAACACTTTTGCTTCAGACAAAGCTGTATGGAACAAACTACTTGATAGAATGACTTGAAAGTTCACAAGGGTGGTTATGACTAGTGTTTCCAAATGAAAATGACTAAAAATAGCTAAATCGTTTAAAAAAAGAGCTACAAAGAGCTAAAAAGGAGTTAAAAATTAAAATTTGAAGCTAAAATTTTAAAAGTAGTAGCTGATACTTTTAAGTTACTTTATTCAAGTTAAAGTGATACTCGCATATAAGTGACTAAATAATCTTCCATGTGGTCTTCTGCGCTTAATTCACCCACATTTTCACTTAGATTTTCAGCTTTATAATATGTGGCCATCATTCCAGTATTACTCAGTGTAGATGCTGGTAAATGATAGTCTGTACAGCACGTGTTATTACTCCTGAGGCCATACTTGACTGGCAAAATAGTCATCTTGACTGGCAAGATGGAATTGCCAATTGTCAGCATTGGCAATTCCATCTTGTTTCTTAATTTAGTTTTAACCAAATTCATGGAACTAACGATTCGTTCAATTTCCGCATTAGAATTTGGCAGTATTAATAAATTTATCGCACACTCAGAATTCTTTTAATGGATTCATTCCAGATGCATCTTTATATTCTCGTACTTCAGTCCAGAATAGCTCAGTGTTTTCTATATTTGTCCATTTATTTAAGTGGATAGTATTGTACTGGTATTTAGCACAGGAGCATCTTTTTCTGTTTTCAGCATTATTTCTAAGATGGGAGTAGCGGGTTCTTCTATACGACTGAAATGTTTTAGGGTCTTGTCAAGAGAAAAAGAAGACATCATTCTTAAAATATTTAAATTTTCAGGCAACCTTTGCTTAAGTTGTTTAAAGAGACCAAGAAGAAACTGTTTTGATCTACTTCTAAGATTTCGCTCATCATTTTGCGTTATTTTCTTTTGTATCATCAACCCTGAAATTTTTCTTTCAAATCTGTAACCAAGATTTGGATTGGGATCCAAATAGTCATCAATCTGACTCTAGAGGGTTGACTGTGGATGATGGTGCATTAACATATTAGCAATAGAGCGAATCGAACGAGAAAGGTGTTCAAATAATCTCATCTTATCCGTACTGTTAGATTCGAACATTTTGTTAACTTGCTGAACTTGAACTAGAGCAGGATGCAAAAATAAGAGATACAACAGATCCCTTTCATCTTTATACATCTCCCACAAAATTTGAGCTTTGTAACATTTCTCAGTCACACTCACGACTTCGAAGTGAGTTTTAATTCCAACAACTGTCCGAGAATTCTGTCTACCGCAGGTTCAATGGAGAACCACCTTGTTGCACAATTGCTAACAATTTTCAGTGATGCATCATAGTTTGATAGAGCTCTTTGTATGCTGCTTGTCTTGTAGAAGAATGTGAAAACCATTTATACGTTTCAGCAACTTGTGCAGAATCTCTCCCAAGAAAATTAGAATTTTCTTGGGAGAGATTCTGCACAAGTGTGAAACATTGTCAGTTGTAATGAATGGCATATACATCTAATTAAAATTAAGGAGGGAATTGCCTTCAGTTGTTCATAAATGCCATTATTGACACCGACCATAACACTGGCGTTGTCTGTACCAATTGCAATGAGATTTTTAATGTCCAGTTTCTTGGTCAAGAGCTCTTTTTTCAGTGCAGCCACAATACCACTAGCGTCACACTTTTCTAGAACCACCATGCTCAGAAATATATGCATAATTTTGTTGAATTTCTTCCTATAATAAATGATAGCCATTCCTAAAATCTTATTCACTGTGATATCATTCGATTCGTCTATTAGCAAGCTGAAATTTTCATCTCCAATGTCCGCAATTAGATCTTCAAAATGCTCGCTTAGAATATTCTTTACAATTGCAGAGCACTTAGTACAGTGCATTTTTACCTTTGGCATAATTTGACTGTCTGGAATAATATTTTTGCAAACATCTACTAGATGATCGCAACTGTTGAATGATGAGTGACAACAAAGAAATAATGCTAACCTACCTTCAAAGTTCGTGGTCAGACTTTTTCACAAGCCTATTTGTAATAGGAACAGCCTTATATGGAACTGCAGCAAGATGTTTCTTAGTTTCGCAATGCTTTATAAGCTGACAATATTTAGCAGCTATATCACATCTGCACAACGTACAGTGGCCTTTTGTAGCGTCACCAGAACTTCACACAACCATTTACAACCACTCTCTCCTAAATTTTTGCTTGTAAGCTTTATATTTTTCTTTGCTCATTTTTGAAGAAGAGTATACAACTCTTTACTGCAACAAATTACGGTCAGTCTTTGAAAACTTCCCACTCGCTATCGTAACTACCAACCTGAACACTGTGCAAAGACTAACTTGTAGCGACGCTATCAACTTTAAGGCGACAAAATGGCAGACTGTTGGGCCACATGACTGACTGGCGTCATCATGTATTTGAAACGTGTATACGATGCTCCCACCAAACGTACAATACAATTCCTTATCAAATGCGAACATCTGGAAAACTTTTAAAACAAATCCTTTAACAATAAGTTACAAAAACAACTAAAAAGAGCTGAAACTAGTTCTGAAGGAGCTTTGTGAGATTTGTGAGAAGAAACTAGATTTGGAGCTAGGTGCTAGATTAAAATCTTTGGAGCTAAGGAAGAAAAAAAAAGAGCTAGATCTAGCTCCAGAAGAGCTAAATTGGCAACACTGGAACTTATGACAGATGTACCAACTTAGAAAAAAAAATCTTGTCGATAGTTTTGCCATCTATGGTCGAGGCCGAGAACTTTTCAGACCACCCTCGTAATTGGTTATAAACGTTTAGCACGTTAATAAAGGTCTTAATAAAGTTTTTTTTCAATAAATTTAACATTACTATACTGATTTCCTAATCTTGTATTTCTTCTCCTCTGGAATGTCCCCTCTCACAATAACTTTGCTGCATTGTTCATTCGTTTCACAATAACGCAGATGTTGGATTAAATTTTGGATTTACTAGCAGGGGCGAATGCTGGTCTTGAAATTCACGCTTGCTCTTGTTATCATTCAGGGAGTGAGATGTGTGATTGAAGTCTAATTAGCCGAATAATGAATTACTGACCATTTAAAACAATATATTTAGACATTTATGTACATTTAATCATACAAATACAACGCTTATTTTACAAATGATATTCTATCTTTTTCAATTTAGCTACTTGAATACAAATTCTAGCCTACGGTTCTTCTTTAGGAACTGGTCAATAACATCGTCATAAAAAGTTGGTTATAACTTAATTTTCCCAAGCAACACACACTTGTAAAGGATGGCTGAAGCTCACTGGCTAGAGCTACTTTCACTGCGTTTAAGCAACAGAGTGAGACAATGTGAAATGGCTATGCGCGCGCATGAAATCATAGTGCTGAAGCGAGGACCTGGATGCTCCCACAACCGTGCAAGCCAAGGTAGCTTGACTAGGGGCGACCTCCGATACACAACGCAAAGCTCAATAATTTCCCGAAAGCTTAAAACGTCTTCTGTCTACAAAAGCCTAAATGGAATGCTTATAAATGCATGCATTTATTTAACAAATAAATATTACTTCTTTCTCAAGTAATGAGCTTGCGCAGCAAGCATGGAGAATTCGCCACTGTTTACCCGATCTGAATTTTTGTGATTTGTCTTTAGATTGAAGATGGATTTCATTGCCCCGTGAAACCAACATCTCTTTCCGCATTATAAAATATATATATATATATATATATATATATATATATATATATATATATAAAATAATAAAAATAAGCAATTTATAAGTTCACATACTTATTTAAAATATTTTAACCCACTCACGGTAATAATATGAATAATCGAGGGTAATAATAGAGGTTTTCCACCTTTCATGGATAGTAGTGAAATAAAAAATAAAATATTAAGGACAGGAAAAGCGAGTTTACTTTCCACTTTAACTTGAACTATAGAAACTTCGACATTTAACCTCTCTCGAAATTTAAAGTGAAGAATTAAACTAAATAAGCACAGTGAATTAAAGAAGAATTAAAGTGAAGAATGATAGTTACACATTAAAAAAACGTATTATACGTACCATAGGTAGTATTTTACTTTTCTTGTTCCTCTGGGTATTACAGAAAGGAACTTGATAAGTGCCACTAATGCGAATAGTAGACATACCGGCCGCCGATTTAGAAACTTTTAAGATCGTTCTGGACCACCTTCAGTCCGAAGTACACCACATATGCGGTTTGGCCTAGATTCCAAAAGTGTGTTGGATTCATCTACAACATATCAAGCGTTCACCAGGCAGTCCTTTAAATGGTTGAGATCTGGCAGAAGAGGACTTTGCTCCCGGATCTGATTGTTTTTATCATGTCCCTTAGATGCTCAATGGGGTTCAATTCAGGATTTGTGGTGGCCAGGGAAGGTGATGCAAGTCGCTGTCATGCTCTTTGAATCACTGCTGAATTCTTGCCCAATGGACAGTAGTATTGTCATCCGTGAACCCAACGTTACCTGCTGGTTAAAAAGTCAACGTTGAAGGATGGACTTGATCGACAACAAAGCTCAGATATTCCTTGGAGGACATCTGCCCTTACAGCAATATCAAAAGATCGGTTCCATACCACCAGAACATGCCCCACGCCATAACACCACCCCCAAACCTTGAGTTGTGTTTACAAGGCAAGCTGAGTTCACTGCTTCGTGGGGTTTCCGACCAAACTCTCTCCCTAGCTCAGTCAGCTCTATTGGTTTCAAAATCGTGGCTCAGGACCATAAGACTGGCCTCCATAATAAGCCCTTTATCGAACTCCGAAAGATCCTTTTTTTTCCCCCATTGTGATCAACACTTGACGATTACTGACCAACACCATTCTTAAATAGTTGTCTGTGGTAACACGTGACCAACTATTTTGCATGCGTAAGTAAGGTTTACGTGTATCTGCATGAAGGTTTCTAATCCAGTGGTGTAGGGACAAAGTGCCTTTGGCTGAAAAGCTCTTCTGGGGAAACTAGAAACAACATTTACGGCTGCAGCTTTCAACTAAATAAGCGTTAGCCGATCTTGTACGTGGGGGACAGGGTGGGTTTTGTTTCAAAAAAAAAATAGTATTTTAACCCCCCCCCCCAAAAAAATACAACCTAGGAGAACATATGTAATTGATATAAGCAGTTCATGGCCTTAGCTGAAATATTGAACTATTACCGCAAACGATCTGGAATTTTGAAAGGAAAAAACTAAAATAAAGAACTCAATCCTAACTACCAGATTATCTAATGTTTAGACCATCCATGATGCAAAACTTTCAGAACTTTTTTCATGGACGAGATTGTCCTTCTTTATACTAAAACTGATCGTTTCAGTATATCGGGGGGGGGAGTCCCTAACCCTATGAATTCATATTTAAGTTTCGATGATGTAAGATGATATAAGTTCAAAATAATATTATGATGATGATTCAGTACAAAGGATACTTTATCTTAATGGCTAAACTCTATAGCATTTATAATCTTAAACTATGTGATTTTAGGTTAACTTTTCAAATCGTCTCTCTGTCTTTGTTGTTTTGAAAAAATGCAATGAATAGAATTAAATAGTTTCGATAAAAGTCCAATTTTAAGAATACTTGAAACCATTAGATACTTTATTGTAGAAATAATTATGTATGCAGCAAAACTGAATGCGATTTATTTATATAAATTATTTATATAAAAATATAATTATATATAATAAATTATAATTAATTTCATTATAATTTATAATTTCGTATTTTGAAGCATATTTGTTCTGCTGTGATCGGAACTTACATAGGCACCTCTTTGTATTTGCAAGTATGATAAACATGGATCATCGCTGAGATGTTGCATCACCTTGAAATGACAAAGTAGAGTGAAGACACCCCATTTGGAACTATTCAGTGATCTCCGCGTGTAGTTAATCGCCATTCAGAAGTGAATACTTTCGAATGTGTTCATTTTGAAGTATTCTCTTTCTTTCGAAGCTTTTCTGCGTTCGTTTTATCTGCGATGTTGGTCGGCCAGATAAACTCTCAATGCTCTGATCGTAAATTCATCTGATGCTGCCTGTAAAGATGCACGAAATCTGCGATCGCTGTAATTAATACTTTAGAAATGGCAATTGAAATCCAGCAAAGCAACATCCATAATTGTGTACAAAATTCATATTCAAAGTATCTGTAGATTCTCCAAGAATTTTCTTAGTTCATTTCGGGCTTCAAAAAATTTCTCTTTCCAGCTAGACAGAGTACTGTTGAAGTGTCTTTATTGTACTATGACGAACATCGTAATGGCGAACATCGTCTGCTTTTCTGGATATTGGGCACATGTTCAATAAGCAACGCAACAATCGATATGCTATTGTTTGAATTGCGTCATAATTATATACTTTTTAAAAGAGAATAAAATATCAATATTTCTCACTAAGTAAACAATTTAGCGTTTAATCTAAGGGAATCGAACTATGGATATTTTTCCTTCTAAACACTGTAATAAAAACTATCCATCTTTGCGCAGGGACATCAAATGATATTTTGCATTTCAGTTGCTGCTTAAAAACACAATTTAAATCGCCCACTTTTCCCCTTTTAATTCTAAGATATCGCAAAAGAAACTACCAAAAACAACTCCATACCTTTTTAAATGACGACACACAAGCGGTCATAACCTTATCTATGTCACCAGCAGCATTTTGTCCATAAGCGTGATTGGGTATTCGATTTCGGTAATTTTTATCAGAACACACATTTAATGTTTTTTTTTTTTTTTTTTTTTTTTTTTTTTTTTTTTTTTTGGTATCAGCAGTTTTTGGTCCTGAAATATCCTCGTGAAATGGATATTTGGGAATTCTTATATACCTACAAACAATATATATATATATTATAAAATCATATATAAAATTATACATCTGATATTATGTATTTTTATATTTAAATTAATTATATAAATTATATATTTAAAATTATATATTTATATATATAATTATTTCTCAAAAACAATGTAAAAACGCAAACATAATTGGATTAATATAGAAAATTATAATAACATTTGATTAATAGGGATGCGATACTTTATTCTTGGTGTAATAAATATTATATCCGTTATTATGCTGTACATGTAGTCACATTCCGTCATTATCATCAGAATTTAGGTAAAAACACACCCAAAAAATGACGATGACTTGCTATAAAACTCATGACTTTTAAGAAAACTTCGTCCAGCGATTTTTTTTTTATACGAACACGTTTATAAGATCCATTTCTTTGATAGAATTTTTTTCATGCGAATGGTCAGTTCTTAGATATTTCCTTCTTCTTATCTCAAGAGATGCAAAGAAAGAAATTTTCCAAGTTTTCATGACTTCTCTCCGGGCACTTCATCCACACTCGATTCTGGTTCTATTTGTTTAGCGCGGTCACCGTTATGCAGTTCACATTACAAGAAAACAGCAGTGCAGTTGAGACTTGCACTCCTCTTTTCCACGCTCACTAGCGGTTGCCCCCCCCCCCGTTTTTTTTTTTTCTTCAAGACCTTCCCTTTCTGGCCCTCTTCGACAATTTATTGTGTTTCACGCCCAACCACCAGGGGTCCACATTTGACGTGCCCATAAATCACTCGCCAGTGGCGGTTCTGATGGGGTGCGAAAAGGTGAAAGGGGGGCCAGCCACCCTTTTCAGAGGAAGCAAATTGCCGTATCTCCTCTAACCTGCCTGGCCGTGTTTGTTTATCCACTATAGCTTACATACTCCAGAGACGGAGTTCCTTATTCACACTTAAATCTTTAGATTCGGTGAAGAAGGTGCGTGACTGTGTAAGCGATATTTTTTAAAATTAACGGGAAACCGGCTGTGGAGTAGAAAAAACTGCTAATGTAGCATATCGGTGAACTGGGCCAGGCACGCAACCGGAATACTTTAGGTTAAGCGAACAATTACTGTTGAACAGAAAGAAGAAGGGAAAAAAAAATGTTGTGAAATCGTGCGCACATACAAAAGTCTTCGGTTTTTAATAAAGCTAAGTGAGAGATATTGTGGAGCACGTCCTCTAGTGGCAGTTCCATTAATTCAAACACATAACGCATCATCACGCGACAGTCCGTGTTGAAACGCAAAAACAGTTATTACTGAGATTGTTGAGAGCGTGAGCTATTGTTGTGCACCGCTTTGCTCTTTACTATTGTTGTTCGTAGATGTAACTCCCCCCCCCCCATCTTTAAGTAAGAAAATATGTAAAAAAGCAAACAGAACAGGACAAAAGCATAAAAAAAGGGAATAACACAAAGAAATTATGTTGGAATGGCTCCTCCATTAACTTTATTATAAAATATTTTTGGACTGAGAAATGGTCCGTAGCAGCGAGTTTTTAAAGAGCAACTGCATAAATCTGCATAAACAGACATTAAATAAAATTTAAATAAAAATCTGTGCACCTATGAGGAGGAAATTTTGTCGTTATTATGAATGTAAAATGCCATTTACGTACTTGTGTCTACATTTTCATGCGATTTACTGCAGAACACGAATATTGACCAGGTTCCGAAATCCTCAAAGACAATCAAGAATTAATGAAACTGAAAAACAGAAATGCAGTGGCTAAAAATAAATTCCCGTGTGTGAAGTAAGAAGCACAAAACAGTGAAGATAATCTTTGCATTTCGTGAGAGCGAACTGTCGCAGTAAATATCCATCTCACTAAGCAAAACAAACAAAATCCTTACATATCTATAAAGCTGTGTGCAGGTCCTTGCAGGAATAAAATTAACATTTTTTTTTTGCCAATAAATGATAGTGTTTTTTTTTCCATTTTTTTTTAAATATTGTCCCCCCCCCCAAAAAAAAACAAGCAGGAGAATGTTCATCGTAAAGAAAATCGCATTAACATCATAGGGACTTTTACAACTGCATATTCCTAATGGAACCAATCGACAGAGGCCCGACCCTTTTTTTTACTTGAGAAATTAAAGTTTGCTTCTCCGTCATCAAATTTAAACATCCGGAAAAGTTGCTTCACCAGTTAAGGAGTACATCGGCACTCACCGAATTAAGCAGAAGCTTTTAATCTGTCATTCTTTTCGCTGTCGGGCGAGTATCGTTTCCTGTATTGACTCCAATTAAGATCCAGACTCCACTCTTTTGTGGTGCATTGCCGTCATTTCTTCTAACTTTCAACAGTCTGAAGCTATCCTGGACCCCAAAACACTTTGGTTTTCCGGAAGTTGGCAGCACGGATCACTGGTTGGCATTCTTTCTTTACCTTAAAACTAGGGCAGCAATAAGTTCCGAATGTTATTTCTTAATGAAGGCGTTTTCTCAAATATTTTAGTAGTATCTTCTTTTCATGGCTTCACACTTTGATCCTTAGAATCATCATTCAAATCTCCACACTAAACACGACGTTTTCATCATACGTAACTTTAGGTTTACCATCTATTCAATGAAACACATTTTATACCTTATTTTAATGTACATTAGAGTGCATTAGTATCGTGAGTTGACACTAGGTTTAAACTAAGTTCTTAAACTTAGTTTAAACTTAGTTCTCAAACTGTGTTTCTTAAATAAGTCCGTCCAAGAAAATAGTTCTCTGACTTATTCTAGAATAATTGCGTTACCTTATTATTTGTAATATTACGTATCATACGTTCTTGATTAAATATTTTGCACGTGACTGTTCAACGTCATAATTCATTTCAAATAGCGTTTATGAAAATTATCACAGCTGTTCTTCAGTCTCGAAAAGTTTAAGAAATTCCGAGTTTGCACAATCTGGAACCACCAAACACGGAACGTTTCCAAGACAATTCATGTCTCCCATAAGCAATGGTAGAACCTAAGCGGTTCAGTTGTTATTAGATGAAGCCCTTTGGTCGGAAAGACCTGGGTTCGATTTCCGTCCTATGACGTGAGGAACCATTATCTGGTCTCTTTCGATTAAAGGTGAGTTAGCCGGTCTCAGAGTGTTTTTTTTTTTCATCCGGAAACTCGAGCGTTTCGTCCCTCAAAACAAGTAAATCGGCACTTGAACACACAAGGATCTGCAGTCATAAAATACATACTTAATCCCTCATTAGGAGGGATCAACCAGTGCTAAGGGAACGGGTGAGGAACGGGAGGAACCCCATACGAATAAAAAATAAGCAATGGTGTGAATTATGCGAAGGGATAGAATGAAAATCAACAACCTGTGGTTTGAAGATTAAAAAACTATTTATCATGGTTTTTTATTTAAAAAATCATACTGATTGCTATTCAGGCTTAGGGTAATGCGCATGTTCATTACCCTAAGCCTGAATAGCAATCAGTATGATCACTGGTTCCTCAGATGGGCATTTACACTCTTAATGCTGATCTTGAATATTTCTTTGATTTTCTCTTTAATTGCACTATAAGTTATCATTTACAGGATTCGCAGAAATAAATAAATAAATATTGTAACTTTTCATTGTTTCGTCACTTTCTGCTTCACGAGCCATTAAAACACTCATTAATATCGGTTTTCACGTGACTGATAATCTTGAATATGGAAGCTATCTCTATCAACGAAAAGTTGCAAACTTCTCATGCATTAATGCCATTGGCCGGCTATGGAACTTATTTCGCACTGTAGACCAAACATTTACTTTTTCAAGCAACTTCGTCCCCCCCCCCCCCAAATAAACAGAGTGGCGATATCATATCATGCGAATAAAATCGTCTGCTATGAAAAATAAGATTCTCTCTCATCACACAGTTCGTGATTTCCATCCTTTAACAATGTAACACGTACTGCATGCGCAGCAAGTGTTACATTGTTAAAGGTGCGTTGGTTACATAAAACGATTGTCAATAAAATTTATCATGTAAAGAGGTTTTCCGAAACTAGGAAGCAGCTCCTTGGTTTACTTTATTCTTTTATTTATTGAGAATACACTTCCCTCTGAAATTCGAATAATAACAGAATAGCAGCAACTTATTAATTGCAACGTTTTTCCATATGTGAGATACAGAAATGGCAATCACGATTAGGCACTAATGCAATGGACCAGAGCAGTAATTATGTCTTAATTGCACTTTTTCTCATATGGAAACTCGAGTTCCATATGAGAAAATCCTTTCACCTCTTTCAGAGATAAGCTATGGATCCCACCTTCAGTTGAAAAGTCCATAAAGTTTTCTCTATTCCGAAGATTTTCAATCAACAGTATTATTAATAGCACGAAATAGATGGTTGAAAACATGAAACAACATGTAGGAGCTTTTCACCTCGAAAATTATGATAAACTTGCGTTTTTAGCGCCTTAATGTTCATAAAAATCCCATCTTATATTTACCTGTAATTAGGATTGTTTCAGTTCTGAAAGACGCTTTCTGTTCCCAATTTTATTCATAGTGGAAAAAACGGTAAGGATATTAAGACCCAGTGAAAACACAGGAAAGAGTGAACCCTTTTCAGAAAGGTGGATCCAAGATTACTTTAAATGATAAAAAAACATTACATCCCTGTAATTACCATTTCGGGGTGTCTTTTATCTGTTTATTTATTCTGTTTTCTTTATCCATTTTTATATATACCATTTTTATTATTACTTTAATTATTTTAAAAATTAAATGAAAAATAGTTAAATTACATCCAATTTTCTTAAATGAGGTTTTAGACAATTTAATGGAGCGGGGTTTCCATCCCTCTGCTGCATCCCTCTATTCACATGAACAAATATTCATGGGGGCAAACTGCTCCGTGTATTTTCGGGACAGTATGGAGGATGAATAATCTGCGTTAAGCTAAACCACCAATATATTCTAATATATTTATATAAATTGATATTAATTGCATATTGGTTTATTTAATTGAAAAGAACGCGTAAAAGCGAGCACAAAGCTCTTCAATTCTATTAAAATTAACTAATAAATGTAAATCCAAACCCACCAACTATTTTGTAAACACCATCATTTGACTTACTATCAGGGGCGGCTCGTGCATAGGCACTGCGGAAACTGCAGCACCCCCAATTTTTCTCGATATATAAATATATTTATTAATTTATTTATATTTGCTTGTGATATTTAATTTTATTATCAACAATCCTGTGCAATTCTCTTATTTTGTATAAAAAATAATAAAAATCCATCTTGTAGCACTTAGGAGGGCGCTAGCAGCACTGTGTTTACCACAGTGTCCTATTGCTACGCGCGCAAGCATATGCACGTCATAGTGAGATGCGAGCTATTAGCGTAATGCGGCACTGTCCTTCGCGCAGTTCCGCTGTTGTTTATATGCAGTTTGCGCCAGTAGTAGAGTGTTCGTAGTGCTTATCGTGTTTACTCCGTCTCTTTAAATATTTGGACATCATAATTAAAGGATTTAATTGTAATGTCCAAAAATTGTAAACCCATTCCTTTAATTGTAATTAAAGGAATGGATTTTATTATTAAGTCAATTTGAATTATACTAAACTGTATAATTTTATCGATAATAAACAATATTTTTTCATGTTTAATTTTTTTTTTAAATGTTTACCATATGTATATTTCGAAAGTTGCAGCACCCCCACGATTTCAAGTCACGAGCCGCCACTGCTCACAATAAAACCATCTGTTGAGCTATATTTGCATAAGTGTCCCACGCATGGGCTATTTCCATTCAACTTTGCAATTAATATCATCAATAACCCTGGGAAGTCATGCGATTAGGATACACTTGGCAAGACCTCAATATCATCATTCTTGAAGAAAATGTGTACATTCAGACAATTAAAATTCACAAGGAAGACACCAGCGTAGACATCCACCCTCATTAATGCTTAGTACTTTGACTCTCTACAGACCATCAAACTGGATTAAAAGAAGAAGACCAAGAGAATAGATTCAGTTTGTTTAAGTGACGAAATTCATGAAGAAGTCATGCAACAAAAGAGAGAAATACCCATCTTCAAAAGAGCCTCAGTAGTCCGGAATATCGACTGGATCTGGAAAACTATTTCATAAAAATTCTGCTTCGTGGAGATGTAGTGAATGCCTGTACCTCCATCAGATTTATTGGTGATGGGTCCTTTTCATGAAAAATCAGATTTCCTTGCTCCACTGGTGTGAAAGGGCCTTAGAAGTGCGGGAAAATGTCTTAAGATTCATTACTCTTCTATCTCCACTGCCTTCCTTGTTATGACCAGGCATGACATGGCGCCTACAATGGCTGCCTAATGTTATGCTTCATTCGTTTCATTAGTTCGTTTACTCAGGATTGTGTGATAAACTTGGAAAACCCCAAGTTAGTGTTGGAATGCGGTCAGTAACAATCGATCCATGTGGGAGGTAAATGAGTAGCAGATGCACTGTTGCCGGTCAAATTCACTTGGGCCAGCCTACAACACAATAATGTGTAAGATGGTTGAATGAAACTATTTGACTCCCATTATCAATTCCCGTTTGAAATGACTACATTCACGATATGACCGCATGACAGACAAACACACTCACTCCAGAATGTAAACACTATCTCCCTGCATCAACGTAACGTACTATTACAGTCACGTGACAAGGAACTGGTTATAAACTGGAGGTTGGTTACGTGTCGATTCCATTTAGCGTTGGGATGGCTCGAATGTTTTGACTACGAAATGAATATTTTTTCGTTAATGTCAGACAGATCTGATCATAAATTATAAGAAAAATTACTATTCAATGCTCTTAAGCCTTTATGACAGCATGCACAAATGTAGTTCATATACAGGGTGTTCGGGATAAATTTGACAGTTTCGTAAGGAAAAAGAAAATCTTCTTTGTATCTATTAAATTTAATGAATTGACAAAAAAACATTACAGGCAGAGTTAATTACAATACTATCAACAAGATTTACTCAAAATAACCACCATTAGCATCGATCACAGCTTCAATTCTGCTTCGGAACCTCGAACAAGCTGATGCTACAGTCTCCCTGGGAAGGGCCGCAAAAACTGTTTTAATTTTATCCATTAACTGGGCTTTTGTATTACTGGAAGTGCGATTGGTGTCTTTTTCAACTGCGCCCCATACAAAATAATCCATGGGGTTAAGGTCTGGGGAGTTTGGAGGCCAAACATTTGGACTGGTGAAGTCGTAGAAATTTTCAGACAACCATTTTTGACTTTTCGCAGAGGTGTGGCAAGGGGCCGAATCCTGCTGCCATACATACGGCCTACCATTGGCTACCCTTGTTATCCAGGGCTTGACTACAGTTAGCAACTCCACGAACAAAGCCCGAATTCCAATGCCAGGGTTCTTCAACACCTGTTCCTGCAGATTTGCGAGGAATTCTGCTGTACGAACGCAATCAGATCGTCTGCTAGGGATCTTTCTTCTTGCTACATCCTCGTAGTCACCATTGCAAGTCTCTAGTTCATGCCTGATTGTTTTTACTGTATTCAGGGAGCATTGGGCAGCAGTCGTAATATCCTTATTTTGATGGCGGGCACGAATCATCATGATACAAGTTATTCTCTTCCATGATTCAGGTGGGTTCCAGCTATCCATCCTTTCTGACATCTTGTATATGAATGAAGAAGGGTCCAAACTTTTAAATGAAGAGAAGTGTGTGTTAATACATGTAACTTACGGAAAAATATAATTAATTATAAATATGTCAAATTTATCCCGAACACCCTGTATATATATATATATATAACAGTTCAGAAAACAGCATTACTTCTGGCTTCTAATTTCATCTAGCGCAATATATATATATATATATAACAGTTCAGAAAACAGCATTACTTCTGGCTTCTAATCTCATCTAGCGCAATATATATATATATATATATATTCGTGCTTAATATTTGTACAGAAATTTGTACAAATATTAAACACGATTTAGATGAAACAGTTTTATGTCAGTAGAACCATCCGATGTGCCAAAATTAGACTTAAAAGAATTATATGTTTATGATACGTAAGCTAAAACGGATCGATTGTACACTCGCTATTACTTTGTACACACTCGATATTGTTTTTATTAAAAAAAAAGTACTAAACAGAACTCTTTGAATACAGATGCGAACACGTTGCCATAGTAGTTCTCGCGAAAACAACAAATGCCAACAATCAAAAATTAAAGTTGGAACGATTTAATTGTTATATGTAAACAATTATTACAAGCAACTATTAGTGTGTCTCGTCTGTCTGGAGGCACGCATCAATACATTACTCATTGTTCGTTTAGTTCTAGTTTCGAATCTGATCTACTTTTATAATTTCATTTTTATTTTTAATGAATGGTGTTTGAATATACAAGCATAAATCTTGACTGTTTTATTAAAATAAAATCAAGTAAAAACTTCAATCTCGCCTGATGACAAAGGTAATCTAAACCGAAAATGTGTCTCGCAGTTCAGAAATCAGCATTACTTTTGGCTTCATCTAGCGCAAGATATGAAGCACATAATGAGAATTAAAATCTCGCAAAAATATTTAGAGTTGCAGTTTTAACCGAAAAGAGAAAAGTATGACAGAATAAGACGTTCCTTTTTTATCTTTTCGAGTAACCTTAGTCATCAAATCGTGCTCAATAAATTCTTTTGGATATCAGCAGGAATATTGCGTTGGATGTGTGATCTCCGGCGTAAAAAATATCATATCCGTGAACTAAAAGAGAAACAATTCTCTTGGCACCCGGAACACACGGAAACTCTTAAAGCATCGAACGTTAGACCCCTCATCTTATTTCCTATTCCTTTCTCCTCCTTACCCTCATCAAATTTCTGTGGGACCGACGAAAGAGAACACTGAAGGACTCCCCCCCCCCTTGTCTAATACCCGCTAAGACGCCGAGTTCCACACATGTCTATAGTTATGGTCAGTGGCTGAGTGATGTCTCACGCGAGGTGCCCCACGCCGCAACAAATGGGTGGGCGAACAAGGAAAACAGATGGATGTGGCTGTCTATCTTCTTCTGCTCACACCTGTGACTTCGGTGTCGGCGTTGGTGGAAATGGTGTGGTCCCTTAGCAGGCGTTCCATTTGTTTTCCGACATTTTGCTTGTCACCCTGATCCCGCTGGAGATCGTTATAGTGTAACAGGAAGAAGGGAACAGCAAGATTACTGGCGCATGTGTGTGTGTGTTGTGTGTGAGAGAGAGAGAGAAAACAACGCAGCGAAAAAGACTGCCGGTGTCCATTAGTAATGTTTGCAAGGTGGGTAGCACAAAGGGGGAGAGGAAGGCTGTAGTCCATCCGTCACAAGGCGAGTTGTAACACGTGCGCAGTTCCAAAATTAAGTCGTTTTTAGGTGTGACTTTGCGAAAATGACCGATCCATGAAATGTACGTTTGTTTTAAACGGAGCCGACTCGTAGATTTGTTGTTTACTTTGAGCTGCAAGTAGTTTAGAAAGACAGCTTCAAACATTTTGGATTCCGTGCAAACTAATTTGTAATTTGTTTCGGGTTTGTCTACTACAGAAATGAGCAGTTGTTAATTAATCCTTCTGTTCTTCATAATTAGACTGCGTGGCTTCATTTAGTATCTCTTGTGTACGGAACTGATACAAAAATAAAAGTTTATTTAATTGGCACGTTTAATTTTCGGGTGTAAAATGAACGACAAATTATTAGAATCGAGGAGAGATGGAAGCTCAATTAACTAAAGAATAAATACAAAGATTTCGAAAGAGATTTAGATGAAACTTTTTTTTCCCATATATTATGGCTATATTTCTTTTTCTAATTCAAATGGAAGTGCAATTTGTTGATCAAAATACAAGCTTTTTTATGTGATTCCTACCGACGAAATATAGTACATTAGTACTGTGAGTGGGATAAGGATTTCGTTATTTTTATATTAATCATATATTTTGTATTATTCTTTATTCATTTTTCCAGAGACCAAACATGAAACTTTTTGAAGCATCTTCAGGCCTTCATTAAGAGGGTCGGTGGTCTCACACTGGGCCGTAAAAATGAAAATAATTTCCCGTAGCTTAGCTAAAAACTGAGCGAAGATGAAAAGGAACAAAATTAACGATTGCTTTGCCAAAAGAGAATATGGTATTTTTTTAAAAGAACGTGTGATTATTTCTAGTAGAAAAGATAGAACTTGTGGTAAATATCGTCTGTAATTACCTAAAAGTAAAACGAAAATAATCTATAAATGATGACGAAATCATAATTTTTTATTCAGTAAAATGATTCACTTAGTAAAAGAAAGACAAAAAAAATCTCTTCCATTCTATATTGCTATGGAGAAGAAAATAACAAAAATAAATAAATAAATAAATATTTTCTGCTTCCTTAATTACGTATAATAGTTTATCATAATTACTTATAATAGTGAGCAAAGTTTTATGAATAATAAGCAAGATGTTTAGAAATATGCAGAAGAATTAGGCCTATGAGGCGATGAAATGATGACTGCCGCATTTTCTAGTTGGTTATTTATTTATTTTTCTGTTGAGAGTTTATTATATCCCAAAGAGACTCTAACCGAGGTCTTTCTATTCAAAGTCTGCTGTTATTTCGGCCTACGTATAAGGTTGTTGGAATCTGTTAGTTGCAGACTATGATCAAATACTATCAGTTTTTGGACTAAATACCAAAATACGAAACTAGATTTCAGAATATGGTTAATGAATCCAGTTTACCGCTTTGTAATCTAGTTCCTTGATCTTTTTCGAAATTCATGGTTCGTTTTTTAAATACTGAGCTCAGAACATTTTCTGTCCACTGCACAGAAAGCCAGATCGTGATTTATAACTCATCCTGTTAATACCCCTTCTGAGTAATAGAGAAAAGGAAAAATGAGAAATTCTCATACAGTCATTAAAAGATCACAAAAAATAGTGGCAATCTTATACAAAAATTGTCATTTAACGGTGTAAAAACTTTCTACTTACAGTTATTTATAGGTTAGTGGAAATGAGATGATATTAGCAATTTAAGGAGGGTATCAAAGACGAAAATTTAAACGAAGCCCTTCTAATCTGAAGAAATGGAGCATAAGAAACCCAGCACTCTGCAATAATGAGCCCTATTAGAATTATGATCGTAAAATGCACAGAAGGATGACACTATGAACCCGAGGTTTATGGGCACACAGCCTAAAAAGAACATTACCAAAAAACCCTTAATGATACCACAAGACGGCAATAACTTCGTGAATATTAGCCAACAAAAAAGGAAAAATGTGGGTTCAAGGACCGTTACAGCGGTTTGATTCCTTCACAAAAAAACAAAACAAAACAAAGAGAGTTAAAACAGAATGTGACACAAGAGCATGCGCAGTGGGAACCTACTTGGAAATACTTCTTTCAGGGTGTCCTCCTAGTATCAAATAAGAGCACCAACTGGATATCAAGATAAATCCCTACATTCTGTCCAGGCATGTGCACGTCATTAAACACGAGCTCGTCACTAATCTCCCCGGCTTTGGTGGGCGAGCGTTGTGGAGCTGGCCCTTCATCAACTGACAACCCTAGTTACCAGAAAGTAATCATTAGGCTTAACTGTGTCACCATCTCTACTGCGCTGTTACAGGAAAGAGAACAATGTGAATCCACTATTTCCGCTAAGTGGCGCCACCTGTGTGCCTACGAATGATAAATGTTCGTCCAACGAATGCAGAATTAGAACGTTGGACCAACGTTGAGTATTCGTAATGCAACTATAATTGGTGACATAGAAATGCACGACAATCGTCGTGTTGGACGATGATGAACTCTATGATAAGGGGATAGTATGGGGTATTGAACTGGGGGGTTTGTGCATCATATGAATCAAATATGAATTGCATTTGAGGTCTATTTTAATGAATTCCTCGGTTATGGAATAACTATATGATTTCAGTTTATTGCGTGCAAGATTGAGTGGATTATTGATATTATCCTTCTATTCAAATTATCCCAGGATGCTAATTACTCCGAGATTTATCTCAGATAAAGTTACTGCACTGCTAAATGTTCGTAATGTATACTTAGGCGTACTTCTCAATACGTTTCTGAAATCGTCCTTTGATTTTCTGGATCGTCCTTTACGCTATCTTCATAACCTTGGTTGCTTTGGCCTTTATTCCAAAGAATAACTTCTGCTTTCGTATGCAAACATGTTCAAAATCTTAGTCCATGCTTCTCTGCTACGTAGTTCTCTGAACACTTCTTTCCATCTTTCGAATTGGTTAAAAGAATAGAAAAGCATTTAATGTGTGGATAAGTTGACTTGAACACAAAGTGTGGTGATTTGATCTGTTCTCATTTGAAAAGTAAGAATTAAAATCAAGAGTTCAAGAAATATTCTACGCTACAAAACGCATCGCATGCTGAATAAATCTCACGCTATACGAAGAAAGCGACAAAGGCTACCAATAGAATATCATTTAATTAATCCAAATCAACATTATTTTTTGAATCTCAAAACGCAAATATTTCCTTGATCTTTGTTTATATTTCCTTGACAATGAACAAAGAAAGAGAGACGCATTTAATTTTCTTATAACAGCACTAGTGAAGCATAAATAGAAATCTCCATCTTTATATGATCTAAATAAGATTCAGAGAGCATCTCATCTTCTATTGGTGGTTTCCGTTGATTTATAAATGGCAGAGAGAGAGAGAGAGAGATAGTTTCAGACACGATAATAATCCAAGAAAAAGTTCATGGCCTCAGTTTTATTTATTTCTAATTTTATCACATAAATACAAAAAAGTAACTGATTAGATGACCAAAGAGAGAGATTGAGGAGAGGAAAGGATCACTTGTATTCACGCCTATACTTCGTTCCTTCATTTTTTGATATTAATTGGGTGATTTGTTAGAAATGTTAAGCTTTTTACAGAAGGAGATTAGAAGCGAATGCATAATTTAGAAAGAGGAGCAAAACGAAAACGTTAATAAAAGTCCCAACTAGAATACGGCATTAATGGAAACATCTGCTTAATAACTATATTTCATATTAATTACTTACACTAATCACCTACAGGAGGCGCTGCTTAATCTGTATATACGAGTAACATTAAACAAACTAATTTCTTCGGCAATTTTTTTACTTACAATAATATCTTTTTCAGCCTTTATTTCTGCATCATTTAGTGATTTTTTAATTACTCGCAGCTCCGCCTACCGGTGATAGCGACATTAGGAGAAGAAAAAGTGCTCCGATTTACAGAGAAACATCGGGAGACTTTGCGTGAAGTAAACGAAGCTTAGACGTCAACGACAGCCATGTGTCTAAGTGACACAACCTCCACAGCTAAAGGAGGGTAAGAACAGAGGGGAGAGGGGGGGGGATGCTAATCTCCCGCCTACAACGACGACACTTGCACGTGCCAACGGTGGAGACCGAGTCCAGCAGTCGTGACGCATTAACGCCGGCCGTGCAAGCAGAACATTAGAGGGAACACTCCGGGGTTAACTAAGCCTGCTACAGACGCAGATGGCTCGAGTGATGGGCCCATCTCTCTCGCCTTGTATAGTGACCATCGTTGGCCACTCATTCCCCGCCACCCCCCTATAACCGAGGATTAAGAGGATTCCGGCGATGGAGAAACTCATCACCAGAGAGTGGCGGACCGTCATCAGTGAAGTTAACGGTGGATGTTTTCAGCTCCGGAGAAAAAGGGGGAAAGGATGAAGAACATTTAGGGGAAATGATGATAGAGACTATGAAAAAAACTAGGCTTATTACAGATAACCAATCATGTTTTGTGTATTAGGCTTAGCTCCAATTTCGGTACTGTATCTACATCAGCGTGTCTGCCTTTAAAAGTCCCTTGCTATCCCACAATTCCATCGTGTTCCATTTAAGTCGTGAAGTGAGAAGTAGAATACAAACAGCGCGATGAAATCGAGATTGCGCAAGTCACCAGACTCGATATTTTGCAAATAGATTACACACAACGCATTAGAACAGTTCTGTGTAAATACTGTGAATTGTAAGTAATCTATTGCGCAAATCTCAACACATAATTCTTAAAGAATCTCTCAACAAAATCACAAAACAAAAAAAGAATGAATCAACAAATATTAACACAAAAAAAGAAAAAACGAAAAATGAAATATGCTTATTCATTGCGGGGGAGAACCCACTACAAACTTTAAGGCTGTAGGATCCCACCTTCATACTCAGTCTGTGTTTGCCTTACATTCCAAGCTGATCAGATGAAATCTACTTCAATTGTTTTAAGAGTAATGTTAGCCCATCTTTCTCTCTCCCTCTCTCGCTCGCTCAGATTGTCTTTATAACCAAGATCATAGTTCTATCTTAAACCCTCTGCAATTTTATATAAAAAAATAATGGCATTCAAAGACTGCGAAGATCACAAATGCGATTTTTCCTTCAATAATTTCCTTTCACTACTAATTCTGCTGTAGTTAATTCCTTTATTATATTTTGAAGTAAAATGTCGCCAACAGCAGATCTAAACAATTATAATTTTACAAAAATATTAATAGAATTATGTTACTTTGTTTAATGATAGAGACTGAAAAAAAAACTAGGCTTATTACAGATAACCAATCATGTTTTGTGTGTTACGTTTAGACGGGAGGAATCTTTATATGGACTTTTTCAATTGAAGGTGATCTCATAAGGAGGTATCGGGGTTTTTTCTCCCGTAAACTCGGGTTTTTCATCCCGCATACAGACAAATCGGCCCTTCTGAACACACGCAATTTACAGCCAAAAAAAAATACTAGCTGTGGTGTCCGTGCGGTTAGCCTAGTGGCTGTGCGCTTCGTAACCATATGTCTGGGAAGGAGTGTCCTAGGTTCGATTCCCGTCGGCGACGCGAGGAGCTTAAGGATCTTCCTCAGCCATAGCCAAGTTAGCCGGTCTTGGGCGCTGACAGCAGGGTTTTTTCCACCAGTTTGTCTGGTGTTTTTCATCCCGTAAGCAGGCAAACCGGTCCGAGGACACACACGGATTACAGTCAGGAATACTGACCCAGCCATAGGTCTGATTCGTCAGCTAGGCCGGTTCCGGAGCCCGAATAAAATTTGGGGGGGGGGGGGGGGGTCTGAGATGGTGCCGTACCTCCCCGTAAAGGGGACTCACGGCCGTGTATCATCATACGATTATTATTATTACTAGCTGTGGTGGGGGGTGTGGGCAGTAGATGGCGTTGATGTAGATGAATGGTAGTAGAGATTCTGTGTAGTGGTGGAGACAGTTGTATAGTAGGTAGGTATCCTCCCGCGATGAGTCTTCGGACTCTTTGGAGGTGTCACGAATAATAATAATATTTTTTGTTTACTGTTTAGCCCTCTTTAAGATAACTACTGAATAATTTGAAATAATTCATTTATATATATGGAGATTGAAAAAAAAATTAAGAATAGGCATTTGAAATTCATAGGGATGTTGAATGATATTAGATTTTGCCAATATTCTTTTTTATTTGAAATACTGCAGTGTTATAAGATCGATGTATTTTTCATAACTTCCGGTAGATATCGGATGTTGTTGTATTCCATACCGTAGTATGCAATCTCTTTTCTCGGTGGGGATGAGAACTTTAGAAAGGATAAGGTTATCTTTTGAAGTTTTTAATTTTCTAGAAAAAAAGTAGGATTTGATTTTAAAACTTTGATTATATGATAGTTATTCAAAAATCAATTTCTTTAAAGTCTTTTGAGTCGTGAAACTAAAGTAATTTTATCATATTTACCAAGTTTTCACAGTAAAGAATATTGTTTTGTTGATAGAGCCGCAAATTCTATCAGAGTTGATCGAAATCCATCGATCGGTTGTAACCTACACATCATGGCGATTCATAGCAAGTCAACAGATCTGTTACAAAGGAGACACAGAGAAAGTATTCTAATACAGGCAGGATGTTCATCTAATTAAGACCGAGTTTTTGCAGATAATCCTTTGACACTACCATTACACATGCAGCGCTTTAAATATCACAGTAGTGGGATTAAGTAAAGAACTAACAAAAAAATGTACCTCTTCACGTCATCTTCAAGAGAGTCGATCAAAACAGCTGATGACAGATTATTTCACGTTACATCGACACTTGAAGATTTATTGCTCGGAAATGATTGCCCTAAAAAACAAATTGTATTACACGATACTTCCACTATACATACGAAAGAAGGATTACCCAGAGCTTAAACCAAAGTGGTTAAAAAGAGAAACGTGTCCAAAATTTAGGTACAAAAAAGGACCGATAATAAAATATTCTACAAACATACTTGAGAAAATTCCTCGGTGCATATGGAAAAGGGGGAAGATAACTTGTTTTTAGGGAGAGACATTCCATTACATACCGAGATTTTCATATTTCGCATTAAAATTATAACACCCATGTGAAGAGCCCTCTTGCGGCGCTTTTCATGCAATCTACTTTAATCTAGAATTATCTACACACTTTTACCATAAGATGTTTCTCAAGTACTGAGAGTTTCCTAGACGATCTCTGAGTCGTGCATTTTAGCTAATCCCTTCTCTCTTATAGATCTATATTTCTTTTCAACGTTCACATGGAATCAGAAGATGAATAAAATCGTTGCTACAGTTTTTTAAATACGGAAAAATAAACTGAATATATTCACGTATTTAATTATATTCTCTTTTATTAGTTTCATTTCAAGCGTTGAAATTTCCTCTCATAACTTATATGCATGGAAAATTTTCAGTTTTATTTATTCTGATATTCCTTCTTCGACTGTATCCCTAATATATTCTATCATGATATATTCTCCATATGAGACTGGTTAACTCACCTTCAGATGAAAAGTCTGATAAACGTTCTTTACTTCCGAGACACAATTCTTTCTTTTTGAAGTGTCAAATTGTGCCTGTTACAATCAATCGTGTTTGGTTTATATGATCGTGATATGTACAGAGGTAATTAAAATCTCCCATATGAATTTAAATGTAATTAAATAATTTCTAGTGAAGGTCTCGATCAAATTGACGTTTGTCATATTGAAAAACCCATTATTACAGATCATCATATGTGTGTTTTCTGGCTAGTTTGCAAAGTTTGCAGGATAAAAAACTGGACTTTTCAGAAAGAAAACTCCCACCAACTTCGGATGAGTTGGCTTTGAAATAACGTTGGTGAACTTTAGCAGCCTACTTCTTCCCTTCCTCTTTTATGCATAGATATACCGTACCATTCAAGCTTTCAAAACTACATAAGACCGAATTGGGCGATTTTTCCTTATTCTCGTAGTCTCCTATTTCTGATTTTTCGTGTGTTTTTCTGCTTTGCGGGTGAAAAAACTGAAGAAAAACCTACACACCTCCGTACGAGACATGTTACCTCACCTTCAGATGAAAAGTCTGATAAACCGTCATCAGTAATACACTGCACACAATAAAATTAATTTGGGACCGTGGAATAAATCATTGAACAGGATTTAAAATTACTTTAAATCATTTTCCTCTTTAAAAAAGCCAGAACACTTATGTAAATAAGCTTTAACATACTCTTAATAGGAACAGGATTTCTTAAAATTGCATTATATATTTGAAAGGGAGAGCCATTCCATCCCACATCCCGAGTAAGATTGTTAAGTGCATAACAATGAGTGTCGTTGATTCTTCTGAACTGCATATATTGATGTTAACAGAACAGTTCAGAGCAATAAAGAAAACGATAGAAAAAGTCAGTGCGGAGTTTTCGTCTCTCTCACTCTCCTCCTTATTCCTTACAGGTTTTTTTTTTACGTTCCATTCCACCCAGCCGCAGGAGACCGGGTCTCAATTTGCGCTCGATCAAACTCTTCGCGTAGGCCGTCGGAGATGGAGAGCGACTCGTCCTGATGAGAAACGGAGTCGGGAATAATGCCGGGATTCCTCGCCGGCCTGAATTAGCCAGGGCCGGTTAATAACGTAGCTGCATTTGTATGACCAAGCTGCCCCTCTCTATTTCCTCTCTAATGACACCGGGCGCCTCTCTTTCTCCGAAAGCAATTCCTTTCCAATCAGGCGAGACCGACAGCCAATGGCCAAGGCCCCGGGTCATGAATACAAGGGCACTGCGGTGGTTGCACGCCGTGCGCGACCACACCATCCTCCAATATCCCGAGAGCACGGGCGAATGCCCTCTTACTTGACAGGAGACTAAAGGACAATAGTGATCCAGGCGTCCGGAGTGTCCGGCAATGCCGAGATCTTGATATGTTGCTCTGCAGACGCACACTTCGGTAAAGAGGGGTGTCGTAGGTGGGGTGAAGTGGATTTGGCGATGCTAAAGCCTTCGTGAGAGATTGCTGAATATATCTTGATAGTCCGGGTAGAGTTCCTCTTTTGTTTGCTATTGTAATGTTGGCAGTAGGCAAAAGAAAGAAAGAAATAAACAAACAGACAGAAAAACTGGAACAAAATTCCCATTTCGTTTTCAGGATATAACTTTTCTTGTAGCATTTTGAAGTTTTGTGGTGATTTTTCCCCAAATCTTTTCAGATTAGACGCTATGATAAACAAACTTCCAGAAACTGAATAAATACATTTTTAGTTCCTTCGATATATTCGACCATTCCGATTTTTTCTTCTTGTCTTATTTTTACATAAAATATCCCATTTTGTGTACTTCTCTATAATTTTTACTCCCTGAGGAAAGCAAAAGATTGTAAAATTTGCCTTGATGTCCTAATAGGATAAATATGAATATACCCAATAGATAAAAAAACAAGCAGAATACGAAATTTTAATCGGAATCTTCTCCATAACACAAATAAAAATTATTAAATGATAAAAAAATTATTTGTATTTATTTAAAATATTAAAGTATTAACTTTTCTTCATTTAATTCAAATATTTCATCAATAAAATAATAAAATAAGCGACACCTTCTATTTTCTCAGATCTGTAAAGTTTATTTGATCCTTTCCTTTTTTTTTTTGTATCTATTTGAAGTGATGAATCAATCGACCATGAGATGTGGTGATTGATTCATTCAATCCAAATACCCTTGGAGGGCAAGGGATGGCAATGGTGTAGCTAATGAAGTTCTAACTGAGGCTTGGCTATTTCTGTTACCCTCCTGCCAGATGTGGTGATTAATACCCTTGGTGAGTAATGGATGGCAATGCTGTAGCCAACGAAGTTCTAACTGAAGCTCGGTTGTTGCTGTTACCCTCCTACCATGATCAGAGCTTTAATAGCTCAATAACACCTACACTATCCTCTACAGATAACGGGGAAGATGAAAAGCATTCTTGCTTCGCCCCTTTAAGCCAGTCCTTATAAGGACTGCATCTATTTGATGAAATAAAAATGAATATTAATTTTTTTCATTTAATATTTTTTCATCAAATTAACTTTCTTCAAAATATTCTTTTTGTATATTCGTATAAAACCTTTAAAATATTATTTTATTTTATTGGGAGTAAACTTAACGAGAAATAAAATTATGGTAATGTGAGTACATAAATAGTCAGAACATTGTTAGGTTATGCTTGTCCAAATTTTTGTAGTTCATTATTTCGTATTTTTATTTTAAGTGCAGAATTTTGTCAAGTATAATGAAATCATCAACTTATGTAAGTAGGATATGTTTCGTTGTATCAGAGGGACTGTGGGTATGAGATTACAATGAAGTTTAGCACAGGTGTTGAACTATCGGGTAAATTAAATAAAAAAAAAGGTTTTCGTTTTTGTATTTGCATTGAGTGTGGCGTGAATCGAAAGATTAATGAAGGAATTACATTAAGAGTTTGGGGAATCGAAGCTAGACCACCTAAGTCGCAGAATTTATGGCAAATAAAAGATTTGGATAACAAGTGACATTTCTATTCTTTCATTTGAATTGGAAAATGATGTTTTTTATAAGCGATGCAAATGATTTTTAAACTTTTAGGTACAGATGTATCATTTCAATAGAAGTTGCGTACTGACTCATTTAAAGAAGCTGGAAGAGTGTTATCTTACAAAATAAAACAGGTTTAAGAGAATATTGAGCTTCTTGACGAACTAAAGAATAAAGAGGCATGATTAATCTATAGAGATTTGAAATTCTGTGTTGGATTCGGAGGCAACAGTCCAGTTATACGGATACGCGATGATATCTTATTAGTGAATCAGAAGAGATCGTAATCAGCACTAATTTGGCATCAAAATGGAGATTAGAGGGAAGAAGAAAGCTTCCATCCATGAAGATTTTAAAAATACTAAGCACAAAAATTTATTCCATTGAAATGTTTTCCTTCTTTGCGAAAAAATCTAAAATTATCCTCCAAATATGGACATTTTTAGCAGCATAGAGAGCTTAGTCAAACTTATTTGAACTTAGCGAACTTATTTGAATGCAAATCACATCGATTTTCCTTGGTAGACGTTTGTAATAATTTACAGAAACAAATGTAAAACGTTTTTCACATTTTAAATTTTCACATTTTTAAAACATTTTACATTTTATGTAAAATGTTTCTCAAATTTCAGCCTTATTCTCAAATTCTCAAATTCTTATTTCAAATTTCAGCCTTGAAATGAATATTTCTTATTCTCAAATTTCAGCCTTGAAATGAATATTTATTCATTATTTCTGAAATATACCAATGAAATTGTTCCCATTTCCCCTTACTTAGTACAATTATGTGAAACTCTAAACCGAAATTCCTCTCTATATCTGCGTAGTTTCTGACGAACCTTGTTACATTTTTTTTATATCCATCCCACACGTGAGATATTACAAAACCTATATCACAGCACTGAAGTGTGGAAGGAGGAAGACCTGTGGATACGCTTCTTTAATATCTGAAATGTGTTGTCCTTGGAGAAAACAATATGAGAAAGGCTATTCCATAGAGAAAGAGATGAATGGAATATAACAGAAAGATAAGAAGTTGGTTCAGTAAGTTTGAAACTGAGTGTGTGTATGGATGTTGACTATCATTTACTCTTGTATTTTCATGGTTTGAAGGCATGATGGAAGTCAGTTCTAAAACACTTTCTTATCTTTTACCAAAAGACATAAGCAAAATGTCTATGAGCTGCAGTTATTAGCTGGATTCTGTGAGAGGGAGCATAGAACACTATTCCTAGGTAAGGCAGATTCGGGATTCATATAATGTTACTGTACGTTATACTGTACATGAGTAGGATTTGGGACAGAAAAAAGGGACACCATTTTTTTATTTTATTGAGTCTTCAGGAGGCTATAGATGTGAATTTTTTTTTCCAGAAATGACTAGATGAGAAAAGTGATTATATGCAGAGATCTGAATATTATCAAATGTACAAAGAAACGAAATGAGGTATGTCTTACAAGAAATGAGACAGCACCGCACAGCTATTTACATACCAAAAGAAAAATTCATGGAAATAATTTCATCCCCAGTCTGATGACAGAGTGGATAACGTCATTGCCTATTCATTATAAACATTATGTTCGAAACTCATTGTGCATGGATGTCCGTCCGCCAATCTCTTACTGTGGTAGATTATAGATAATTTTCATCTCCTACATTTGACAACATCATTCTGCATATTAAAAGCTTGAGTAAGCTTTGAAAGAGCATCGTATTTAGTGCCTTGAGCATGTTTTTGGATTTACCATGGATGAGTACTAGTGAATGCTATATATAAGAATAGTTAAACTTAAATTGCATACTATCATATATTCAGAGAAGCTGCAGTAAAATTTCCAATTTTATATAAAACTTTATTTGCATTAATCCACTGTTGATGGATTAATGGGAATAAAGCAAATTAGTTAAATTAATAATAATTCAAACAAGCAAGAAAAGTATGAAATTGGAAAAAGAAAGAATAAATTATTATATAAAAATATTCTCATAGTTTTAATAAATATATGATCGGGTATGACTATGAGAATATCACAAATTATGTCTCTTAAAGTAGCTTAACATTTTTTCCATTTCTTTATATATTCTCAAGTTAGCTACGTGTGTACAAAAATGCATTCAATGTGTTGTTAATAGTTACTCTGTAATGATTACTGCGCTGCATGTCAGTGTAGCCATACAGTGAAGCCGCCCACCCAGTGGTTCATTATTACAAGGACGTTTAATTGTCAGTCCCATTTATATTTCAGGTTTCGAGATCAATGTATCTCCTGGCGCTCTCTCATTAACATTATCATGAAAGTGGTTCCAAGTTTATTAAGTAAAATACGTAAACATCAAGACTAAGACGCGTAGTTCGGAATGAATTCTTTAAATAAAGCGATTCACTTAAACTACTGAAGTTGAATTAAAGAACTAGAATGATTATGTGAGTCTGGTGATGAGGAAGAGAAAGAGGGTCATGTGTGTGGTTTGATACAAGGCAGAGTAAGCGCAGAAGTATAAAGAAGAAAATATGAAGTTGCCTGTTACATTAGATACAAGTAAATAGCGAGGTCAACATGGAGAGCATACAATTATGCTCTGTATTTGTGGAAGATGGCAAGTTGCTTGGGAAGCGAGCCATGAACGTGGCTGCAAGTGCAACAGATTTATATGAAAAGTAAAACCAGCACAACTAAAGAATGTTAATGAAGGAGATGAAAGGAGACTGAGTACTTCAGGGGTTCTTTCTCTGAACGTAAACTTTTCCTGCCTCGCGGATATCAGTCTGTACAAAGCTACATCCGTGCTAATGAGAATGAGGGAGGAAATAAAGAGACACACTGCAGCCTCTAAGACGTTGAGAGATAAACGTACTCAGTGCTATAAGATACGAATAACGAGCGATGCAATAAACCTGGAAAACAGGTTACATAAACAAATCGATTTCTCTACGTTTATATATACAATGATTTTAGTTGATACAATTCGCAGCCTAAAGGAATAGTTTATTTATATACAGGGATTTGCTTTTAATCTGAATTAATGACATTGAAGTTCAGCCTGAACTCTATTCTTTCTCTTTGAGTCTTTCTGAGAATTAAACTCCCAT
Source organism: Typopeltis vanoorti (assembly GCF_054136105.1). NCBI lineage: Eukaryota > Metazoa > Arthropoda > Arachnida > Uropygi > Thelyphonidae > Typopeltis > Typopeltis vanoorti. The sequence goes on along the minus strand of NC_143573.1, from coordinate 72,554,062 downwards.
ATAATTATTCTCATGAAAGAAGTTAGTTCATTTTTGACAGAATGCAGCATGGCAGACTGCTGCATAAATTGGAGAAAATGGGTTGGGTTATACAATATTAGCATGGATAAGAAGATGGCTGACTGACAGACATCAAAAAGTGGTATACGGGGGAACTGAGTCTGCAAGGTTTAAGGTAAACCTTAAACCTTGCAGTGGTGTAACACAAGGATCAGTGCTTGGTCCACTTTTATTCAATCTGTACATTAATGATATTGGGAAGGATTTGACAAGCAACATACAGTTATTTGCTGATGATGCAAAGATAGGCAGGGTAATCAGGAATTCTGCTAATATGCAGTCTTTGCACAATGCTTTGAATAGGCTGGAATTGTGGGCAAGGGAAAATGGGTGTCAGTTCAATGACAGTAAATGTAAAATTATTCACTTCGGCATGATTAGATATCTAATGTCGTATTGTATTGGTGGGATTAGGCTAGAAGAAACTGATGAGGTTAGGGATCTTGGAGTGTTAGTAGATAGGAAGTTGAAATTCAGGGGCCATGTGGCAAAGATTGCAAATACAACTCAAAAGATAATTGCAATGCTCAAACGAACGTTCCCATGTAAAGATAAGGATGCTATTTTGCCTCTTTACAAGGCCTTGATAAGACCTCCCTTGGACTATTGTGCGCAGGTCTGGTCTCCTGGTTTCCGATGTGATTCTGATATATTGGAAAGAGTACAAAGGCGAGTGTTAAAAATGATATCAGGATTGTGGAATACTGATTATGAAGGCAGATTGAGAATTTGTAGATTGCAAACAGGAGAAAGAGGGGTGATATGATTGAGACTTACAAACTGCTGAAAGGGTCATACAGGATTTCAATTGATGGGATTTCTCAATTTATGGAGGATGGGGAAAGGAAGAGAGGGCACCCTTGGAAGCTGAGAATGAAGGTCGCCAAGAAGGGTGTGAGGGCTGGATTTTTCTCTCAGAGGGTGGTGCGTGATTGGAATGGATTGCCATTGGATGTTGTGAGTGCAAGCAGTGTGAATGAATTCAAGTATGATAGCTGGTGCGCGTAGTATGTGGCTTCCCTCGATGAGTCCCTGATTCCCTGAAGTTCTCTCCTAATAATGATAATAATTATAATTTTAATACTATTGACAAATACTCATCCGGTCACAGTTTGAAAAATTACATTCATTTACAGGGTGTTCGGGATAAATTTGACAGTTTCGTAAGGAAAAAGAAAATCTTCTTTGTATCTATTAAATTTAATGAATTGACAAAAAAACATTACAGGCAGAGTTAATTACAATACTATCAACAAGATTTACTCAAAATAACCACCATTAGCATCGATCACAGCTTCAATTCTGCTTCGGAACCTCGAACAAGCTGATGCTACAGTCTCCCTGGGAAGGGCCGCAAAAACTGTTTAATTTTATCCATTAACTGGGCTTTTGTATTACTGGAAGTGCGATTGGTGTCTTTTTCAACTGCGCCCCGTACAAAATAATCCATGGGGTTAAGGTCTGGGGAGTTTGGAGGCCAAACATTTGGACTGGTGAAGTCGTAGAAATTTTCAGACAACCATTTTTGACTTTTCCCAGAGGTGTGGCAAGGGGCCGAATCCTGCTGCCATACATACGGCCTACCATTGGCTACCCTTGTTATCCAGGGCTTGACTACAGTTAGCAACTCCACGAACAAAGCCCGAATTCCAATGCCAGGGTTCTTCAACACCTGTTCCTGCAGATTTGCGAGGAATTCTGCTGTACGAACGCAATCAGATCGTCTGCTAGGGATCTTTCTTCTTGCTACATCCTCGTAGTCACCATTGCAAGTCTCTAGTTCATGCCTGATTGTTTTTACTGTATTCAGGGAGCATTGGGCAGCAGTCGTAATATCCTTATTTTGATGGCGGGCACGAATCATCATGATACAAGTTATTCTCTTCCATGATTCAGGTGGGTTCCAGCTATCCATCCTTTCTGACATCTTGTATATGAATGAAGAAGGGTCCAAACTTTTAAATGAAGAGAAGTGTGTGTTAATACATGTAACTTACGGAAAAATATAATTAATTATAAATATGTCAAATTTATCCCGAACACCCTGTATCTTCAAAAAGAATAATCCACTTTGTGATTAAGGCATTTTAATAGGAACTAACAAAGTACATTAGTTCATCCCTAACATACTAAGAGCTATCTCCTGTTTTCTCTCTAGGCATGCGTCAACACATTAGCTCTAATATCGGAAAAATTGAAAAACCCTTTAAATTACGAGTATGAATGAACTCGAGTTTCATCCCACATAAATTGCTTCAGATACAGCCTAATTTTAATTTTTCTGCAATTTTAGCTTTGCTTCTCTCTATTCTCTCCACACCCATTTCTTTCGGTGTCAGTGATTTCTTTATATATAATTTGTCATTGTCGTTAATTTTTGACTTCCGCAAAGTATATCGATCTAACTAAGTGGAAAATATAAAACATATTTTAACTGGTTATGTTATTATTAGCTTACCTTCTCAACAATGATATAAATTATAATGAGCAAACCTACGTAACAATTAAAATAAATCAATTACATCATATTACTTATTAACTCAAAGTAGATAAAAGTCCGGAACTTTCCACTTATTAACTAAAGAGCGAAAACAGCCCGAATTCGTGTTTTTATAGTTCTTAATAATTGATTGCTAGATGTATGTAAAACTAGCAGTAGCTTTTAAAGAATATAAATTTACATCGTAAAGACAAGTGGGCGACTTGTAATGAAGATTAATTACTGCATGTATTGCCACGTACATTATCTCTTTAACAGCAAATATTTATCTGTATTAAACAAGTATTGGCGGAAACCATTAGAAGAAGACAAGAAGATGAAGGGGGAAAAAAGTGTCATTTTGTGTTTTAGAGAAAGTGTGTTATGAAAGACAGCAAGAAATACGATTAGTGAGTAGAATTCAAGATGCATGTACTCAATAATTCCTGGTCACGCAGCTCGTAATGGACGCTTTTTAAAATATTGCGAATAATCTTGCATTGCAATTAAAAATGCTTTTAAAAGCAGAATTGAAGACGTCTCGTACTAAGTGCTTCAATATTGTTATCTTATTACAATTCTTTTTTTTTCTTCTAAAATTGGTGTTACGTATATTGCTTCAAATCACCGTTTTCTTGTTCTTCAAGGTCAATTTTTCTTTTCTCAGTGGCTCATTGCAGTTGTCTTCTACCAGTATTATTAATTTTCAGTGTAGATTGAGAACTAACGTGGTCTTTCAGAAAGAATATTTTTATTATTTATCATTTATGGCATCTGCTTGTTTTATTCTTAACAATGGATTGAAAGGATTTTAACTAAATTATTTTTAAAGATTTATTTAAGTTAATTCTGCCATTTGAAATGTTTAGAATTTTAAAATTGTGCGCATAAAAATCTTGATTTATTTGTATGTAATGGTAAAGCAATTGTCCTCAATCATTCATCCGAAATGAACATCATTGCGGACCTCACGAAGACAAATGACCGAGTAGTGTTTGTTAATATTGCTTAAGGTTACTATTAGACAAATATGACTATGAAATAAGTATTAGGTAATAGATGAATTTCATCGTCCGGTGTGAGACAACTGCATTGCTTACTGGGGGCGTGAAGTGGTTGGAAAATCTCCATATTTGATCTCTAGAGCACGGTTTCCTAATATTACGTAAATATAAATGTACAAAAGAATAAAAATATTAAAAAAATATCTAAAATTTAACTCTTTCTGCCCTAGTGATTCCAATTGGAATCACTAACTGTCTTGGCTTTCGTAGCCCATATTACGTGGAGAATAATTCCAATTGGAATCGAACGTCGTAGTTCCGTTTCTTTAACATAATAACAGGTATGTATTATACGTATAAATCTTACCAATATCGGTTTTTGTGACTTAGTAGAATAATATGCATATATTGGATTATAGAGTATAAGCTCAGAAGTTGAATATTTGCTACCAGAATATAATGATTCCCTATGGAATCAGTCGGTCAGAATTCCTATCCTTAAATGTATTTTTCATCAAAATACTTGATACTCTTGCTTTTTTACACCTAAAGACAAAATAAATAGAAAGAAATTTTTTTTTCACTTGAAAAAAAAATGCATGTCATAAAGGGTTAATAGATAAATTCGTTTAGGTTTAATTATGAAATATATTAAGCACGATCAATTCGTTTCTATCATATCATTGTAATATGAAAACACAATTGTCAGTTTATCAAATAAGCGATTGATTTTTAGAACTGATTCTACGGCATCGATACCGGAAGTACCTCCGAAGGCTAATCGGAAGTGTCGTAATGAATTATATTGGACTCATATGGTGAGAACTACTTAGTGCGTCAAGGATTGCTCACGTTAGGTGACCCCGACTAGAGTGCAGGGATTATAATTACGACGTGCGTTCTGCGACCGTACGAGAGTCACCGTTTACGCTACAAAGGAAGCAGTTGGAGGGAGAAAGCGGCGAAAGACAGGAATCAAGAAAGGAAAGGCTTAGTTAGGCAAAGAAACTTACCCCGCAGTCCCATGTGGGAAATCGGAACACACACACGAGCTTCTCCTTTATTCTCTTCACTTAAACACAGCAGCGAGCACACAGACGCACTGCTTCGCGTTTCAGCTCGACAGGCACGTGACTTGCAGCATGACCGGCTACCTAATGACATGTAAATGGCGGACAGTTGAGCAGAAGAAGATAGATTAGGTGTGATCGTGCGACAAAAGAACGCCACACTTCTATCGCTGGTCCACGGTCGGTGGGATGACTTCAGGCTGGAGAATATCACGTCATTAAGTCGACGAAATGCCACGGAGCACGGCAGTACGGCGACGATGATGGACAGGCTTTGTGGCACGGTTGTCTGGTATCTAGGACTGGTTGGTGGAGGATTTTTTTTTGGCGTTCCTCTTTCCTTTGCTTTAACTTTCTGTCTTGCAACTAGAAGTACATCTGTACATAGAGGGACTTTAGTTGGCTCCCTCTGCGATGTTTGTTGTTCAATCTCCAGTGACAACTGTCCTGATAGTAATGACACTTACGGCTGAAATTGAGCCACTTTATGAGAGTAACTAATACTCAGTAAGATTTATGAAAGAACTTGCAAAAAAGTTTACTTCCTATTTTTTTTATTGTTTCTTTCTATTCGTGTCCTGAAGTTCTTTTCTGTCCCAATTTTATCATTTTTCCCCCCTTCATTCTTTCTTACTGATGTTCATTCTTTAGAATCTTTTAGTGTCCGTCAATACATACTTCTAAATCACAGCAAACATTCTGAAGTAATCAATTCTTCATGTTTCTATTAGACGATGCCCTAATGAAAGTGTGTTGCCTTCTATTTTCTCCTTTATTTCACTGTATTGGTGTATTTTGTGGTCTGCATTTCAACAATATCCTGTTAACGGTTGTACACCTATTTTAAATGTATTTCGCAATTTCGGTTTAAATATTAAAAAGCAACTTTTCAAGTACTTTTCCTTTCATTGTTTGGTATTCACGTGCCAAATAATGAACACGAATAGAATTTTATGGACTCTGTTAAAATAATAACAATATACTGTATAATAATCATAAATCTGCACGAATTTAGAAAAAGCAAGATAGTATCATGGGAGAAGCAAGTTATGCAGATATTTCACGACATTTTTCTTCGTTTTTGAATGCATTATTTTCCTTACTGTTTGCGATAAGACTCTTCGGTAATGATCCAGCGAATTAAGATATTCACAGAAATGTCAGAAATTGGTTTAAGGTGTGTGTGTATGTGTGGCTGCTGCGAAAACTCGATCGTCTAACGCTAGCGTGCTTTAATCTGATTATTAAGGGTGCAGTCGCTACTAAAATATCGCTCTAATAAGAAGTCCAATAGAAAAGCTCATTTACGTACCGATAATAATCAAAAGAAAATTCAATAAATGAGAAATGAAGAAGGCTTTCTCTCTCTCTCTCTCCAGATGCTTCACAACATCACATAACAAAATTCATTTCTTAAACAAGTAACGAAATAGTAGAGATAATCCAAAATAGAGCCAAATCTTTTTTTTTTTTTTTTGGCTTATGTACTCTAGGCATACTTTTTTCATGTACTTTTTGCAGCTGAATGGAAGTGGAACCAAAACTGAAATGAATTTTCGTTATGCACTTTGTGCAACGCACTTAAAATGGTCGCGAGCTATAAGTCCAGCATTAGTGAAGGACTTATTAATAGCGCACCAAACACATTTATTTTAACAACCACCCGAGCCTCAATAGCTCAGTCGGTCTCGACGATGCTCTTTCGAATCCCGTAGGACGCGAAGAACTTTTATCGGGACGTTTCATCTGAAGGTGAGTTAGTCACTCATACGGAAGCAGAAGGTTTTTTCCTCTCGTAAACTAGAATTTTGTTTAACTGGCAAAACAGACAAACTGCCCTGAAGAACACACGCAGTCATAATCCATTGAATATGGTTTCGAAAGTCTGCATGATAAGGTGTGGGTCTAAGCGTAACCCCAACCAATTGACTAAAGATTCGAATTCGACCATCCATACCAGCAAAAAACCGAAAGAATTTTCCATTCCGACGAGGAACCTTGTATACATAAATGAACTTTAAAAATAAAATTAACAAATGGTGAGTTAGCACAAAGGATGGATTTCATATTCTAGTAATCATTAGATCGTGGTGGACATTCAAGCGTAGCTGCACGGGTTTAAAGTTAGGCATTTATGTGGGAATCGTATTTTCAGACACGTTTTTAGCCTGTTAGGTCCCAATTGAGGTTCGTTTACTTCATCCCACTTTCTTCGTTATTTCCCTAATGTCTGTAAATAACTAAGCTGTTTAGAGACAAAAATAATTAACAAGTATCGGTTATTACGCACTCTCTATCAGTCTCTTTCAAGTCTCCAATAAGCAGGATGGGGGGGGGGTCTAACAACGAATAACGAATATCATCCCCGGCGCAATAACATTCACAAACATCCATGAATATAAACGCGATGTTCGAACCCACAGTCTGTTGGGTGGATAGGGGCACATTGCCAAAGGAACTCAAGGCATTTGTTCAATCTTCTGGTTAATTTTTCCAATCCATGTTCAAGTAAACGTCATATTTTTCAGTGTTTTCCGAATTGCCTGCATGTATGTTGTCCTTACCACATGATGTTTTCTACTTCCTCCATAGCCAGCGTATAAATATTACAGTAATAGCTCTGGAAAATCTACCTATACGTATCCAAATTGTGAAAGTTGAACACGCTTCTTAGAGGGTTTCTTATTAATTGCTGCTGATCAGGATTTCTCTTGATATTCCCTTTCATTAGTCATGACGAATTGTTCTGTATTTTGTCGTTACTCTGTTTTTGCTTTTTTTTTGGGGGGGGGGGGGATGCGGTTTGAGGACGGTGAAGCCCACACACATACATCAAATGTAAGTGGATCTAACGCCCACTTTTCACTCCTGTCTTTTTATCACATCCGACTTCACACCAAATTTCTAGAATATCTAGATGTCTTGCTTAGAATAGAGGAGTATTACCTCGCTTTTAATCTTAGAGAAAAAGCGCTGCATGTGTATGTTGAGTGGCAATTTGACAAAGTCCCATATAAAGGAATATCACAATTGCGTTTGCTTCTAATATAGAAAAAAAAAGATGGTTCTTACTTCATTAGATACATCCGCTAAAGACTAACTTATAATCACACTTCACGCCTCAATAAACTTCAGGTTTGTGAAGATGAGGATCATATTACATCACCAACCAAGTTATACTCAATATTAGTCTCTCAAAGGAACCTGACATCTACTAAAGGAAAATCAGTTGAAAAACAAGTGTTTGACAAAGGAACTTTGGTTTGGTTCTGGTTATCAATAGCTGGATCGTATTGTCATTAAAATGGTGAGTTTGAATCAAAGAATAATTCGATTAATTTTATATTTTGAATGTGCATAAGCCAGTTTTTGTGGGAAAATCTGTCACTTCTGAAAGACTTTCTCATTAATTTTCTTTTGCAAAAATGATGTAAGGAAGTTGAAGAACACAAAGAGTTCCAATTAATCGCAACACCCTCCTTCACATTCTGTAATCAGCAATGTAGAGATAATGTGTGTAGATGCACAAAAATTCATAGAGAACAAACAAGAGCATCTCATCCATGGAAAGATTCTGTCAACATTTTTAATGAAAAATATGAAATATTTTCAATTCTATGGATTTCATGACAAGTCATCATGGAATATACCAAAATGGTGGCAAACTTAAAGGCCCAGTTGTCAAAGTTGAGAGGAAGGAAGTGTAAAATCGTGAAAATGAGTCTAAAACTTAAACTAATAATAAATAAATAAAAGTAAACCTTTGTTGATCCGCGTTCCGACTTTAGGAAGATATACTGAAAAGAATATACTTATTAAAAAATGAATTCCTGATTTTATCACAATTTGCACAAAAGAATAAAAACAGTACCGCAATTTCGAGCAGCGCCGTTAGACATTCAAAAACCGCTTCTCGTGCAGCAGTTACATTTTCACGTTGAAGCGAAACACCTGTTGGTTGACAGCGTGAAGTGTTTCAGTGGCAGCTTGGCACTGCCAGGTGCTTCAAATAATAGATGGGGAAGGGACTCAGGTCAGAAGTTATAAACTGTATTCATCATAATCTGTTAATGACTGTATAAACAAGTTCTTCGAAATTTGCATTCACCTAGCATAGTTTGTTATTGTTTGGTTTGAGGATACCAACGTACCTTTAAGTGGACCGACCAGCTCGGAACCCCAGTCTGAACCAGACTGAAGATATGTTTTACGTCTCAGACTAAATGTAATGACACAGGCAATAGAACCAGTCGACGAAATATCTCAAATTTTTGGTGGGTACCCTTTAAGTGACTTTAATAAAACTAAAATAAAATTCAAAGCATGGCTTATTATGATTAATTTATGGATATCCATCCTTCATCTCATTCTAAAGATTCGCGTCAAAAGATTGCACATCGTTGGTGGCAATTCACAGGTATGTGCATGAAAAAAAAAACTAATGTTAAAGGTACTTTTCTTTCGGTTTAGCATGCGTACTGATACAAACTGTACGTAAGGAATACTTAGTGTACTTCGTCAATCAACTATCATACGTATTCGGTGTACATTAAATGCGGCCATCATTATTTTAATGCTTATATGGATTTCAATATGAATGGTAAAATCAGTTTAAAAGAGGTTTTACCATGTTAACTTCACATCGGCATTACGTTTGCATACAATAATGGTTAATTTGCATACTTAATGGTTCCTTACAATGATGGTTATTCATTGTGAGGAACCATTAAGTGAAGATGCGTTAGCTGGTCCCATATGGATATGTTAGGAAGAGGGTCTTCTAATACGGACAATGATCACATAACAAAAGTAAGAAGCATACATAGAGTACTATGAACATAGAACTGGCCGTCCTATTGATGGTAATAATTGGCCATGACTAATCATCGAATCTAACCATTAAGGAATAGATGAGATATTTTAGAAATCCCGGACTAACCTCGTAATGCTGGTTGCAGTATTTTCTATAACTATTATTAATTATTACTTAATTAATATACATTGACAGACTATTATCGTCAAATGAGCTGTAAATATTAACAATAAAAGAAATTCAAATCATAAACGGAATCTTAAACTTAAGCATTTTCTCAATAGCTGACAAGTCGTGGACGTATTGAAAACGCACGTTATAAACCAGTCACACCAGAGGGGGAGGGGAATTATAAAGCTGAGAAACAGAATCGTTTTATATATATTTAAATATATATTTCACCGAAACAAAGTAGCTTTTTTTCTACCTTCTAAATTCAATGTCCAGATTAATATTTCAACCGGTAATTTGACAGGTTTATTCATTTGCATTCTTTCCCTTATGTGTCCCAAGACAGTAAGTCGGCATTTCCTTGACCAAACTCGTGCTATTTTTAAACGATCACCTTATCATACGTCAGTGAATCGGTAATTGCATTGGGATTTTTTTTTTTTTTTTTAACTGTAAGGTCGTTATTGGTGAGATTTTCCACTGGGTACTTCTGTTTCTTTAAAATTGGAGAATTCGTGAGTACCAATTTATAACCCCTGAAAAGCTGTGCACAGAGTCCGCCTTCCACGGTACAACAGCAGTAGTTACACTACATTGAAGAATATAAGCGATCTCTTGGGGTAATAAATCTTATATGTTAGCCACTACAAGCTTTCCTCTAGTAGCAAGTAAATATTTTTGCCGTTGCAATGTGTCGATAATGCCAGGCAAGTAGCATCTTTCACGGGTACATACTTGGGTTTCAAGCTTCCAAATTAGCATTTTAACTTCCTCTTTAAAGACGGCAAAAAACCCTACAAATCACGGAGCACAGATCAGAATACCACCTTCTACACACAGACTGATTCTCTCTCGTTGTTTTTTTTCCCTCTCTCTCTCTCTCTCTCTCTCTCCCTGACTTGTCGCCCTTTTTGCCTTTCTCTTCCCCCTACCTCCTGACAAATTGCTCCACTGTCAGAGTTGATTGTGGCTCTGTCTCCTGCAGTCACGTGATCAAGGTATACCGTCATCACTCCTGCACGCGGCCCGGGGTAAGGCGATACGGCTCGGCCGCTTCGCGTCGCTATCTTGGCAATTTATCTTGGACAAATAGCGGGTTATTGGGGAAGGATTTAGCTTTCACATTATGACGCTAGAGGGAGAAGGTGTTAATTTCTTGGCCGCCGGTAATATGAGGGGAGTGAGATGCGGGGATAATGAGACGCGGAGATTGAGCCTACTGCCGATTGCCTGCAGTCTTAGCGCTCGGGCTCCGGGATGACACAATACTCAATCTTCATCAGAAACCATCCAGAGATGCCCGAAACAGCAGATCGAGGCTCTCTTGCCTTCTCGCGAGCTTTGAATTGCTAACGAATTTAGGCTTAGGGCTCACGTTGCACCGTCGCTTATCTGCTTACGACTGGAGGGACATGGTTCGAGGGTAAATGAGGTGGAAAGAGCGGCAGCCATATCTCCGATGGAATTTTACGGCCCAGTTGCGGTAGGCGTACATTTTGGGGGCAGCAATCTATTCACGGAGAAATTGAAAGTGTCTTCGAGAAACGACGATGCCGTTTCTCTCTCTCTCTCTCTCTCCCTCACACGCACACACATTTACCCGACGAAGCTCGAGGTAATTTAGACCTATTGGGTTACACTTATGCTAGTGACCCCTGGTGGCAAGGATCTTCATTCTAAACAATGGAGTTAATTTAGCACCGCAACGAAGCTCATTTTCTCGCTTGGGTGTGTCGCTCACAATTTCTTCTTGTCGTTTCTACAGATTAAGTTGTTTGTACCCTGACAGCCTTTATTCTCTGGTTGCCGCGTGCGTGATAAAGTCCCTGGCTTTCATTTACTCTAGCAGAACTTCATTAGACGTTAAGGAACTAAGAAATATGTTTGCTGAATACGTTTCTTTCGTTCTCCGCTAACTGATTACCGAGGGTATTAATTAGCGCATTAGTTCGTTTCCGTGCTATAAAGTACGCGAGGGGAGGGAGAATGTTGTGTGTGTGTGTGTGTCACGTGTTTAATTTGGTATTTAATTGATTTAAGCGCACATCTGAAATAATTCTTGGTGTATAAGGGACTGCGAAGTCACATGACTGATATTAATTTGCTATTCAATGTGATTAATGACAATCTTCGCTAGCTATGAGCTTGTCAATCCAAAGCGAGAGAGAGAGAGAGAAATAATGGATGAGTTTGCTTCATTATCATCGTTTTAAAGCTATTAGATGATTAAGAAAATACTTTTCATTTACTCTTCCTCCTCATCAGACACTATGAAGCACGCGCTAATTTTTCATCTTGTGACCAATCCCAAGAAAAATATTCAATGACTGAGCTATGGAAGCTGTCTCTCTCTCTCTCTCTCTCTCACACACACACACTGAAGATTGGAGAAAATATTTCGCGGAGAAACACAAGGAGAACACCATAAGAAAAAATAGCCAATTTTTCTCTTTATTTTCACGAAAGAATATTTTTTAAGAATGAAAACAGCCTTTAAAAAGCCTCCCTCTCCCCCCCCCCAAAAAAACATTCTTGTTATTTGAGCCTGTCTTAACACGATACTCTTACATTCTCTGAATAATTTATTTCCAATCCAAATACTCAGTTGACTGATTTTGAAGCTCGCTTGTCTGCTCATGTCTATTGCGATTGTTCACATCACCTTGGAATCGCGCGCCACCATAGTCACGTGTGTACTGATGTTGATTTCTGCATATTCATGTATTATCATCGCAGGTTAGCTAAGATTACAACAACAAAAAAAAAAAAAAAAAAAAAAAAAACGTCGTTTAAAGTACATCACTTAACCTTCCCTAGAAAAATCTCTTTCATATTAAGGTGATTTTAAAATGGCTCATCTTATAGGGCTTCTTAAAAGTGTATGAAAGCCGAGCCAAAGAAATACAGATTAGATTCCATTTTATTTTGCTTCCAAAATCGTCTTATTGACGAAGCAAAATTTAATACCTGAAATAAATAGTAGGATGCAATACAGGAAGTCGATTTTAATACTACTTCCTCCAACGGGAAGGCAGGAGGTTAAAGAATCGCAATAACTCATCGGAGCTATCGCATTCTACTGCGATCGCAGAGTTTCAAGAAGAATGACAATAAAAAAAATATAGAAAAGTCCTGTTTTTTCTTCCTTTTTTTCCCCGAAACCTCTGAAAAAGATAGATTTCAGACATTTGATAGTTGTGTGATTCTACCCACTAGTTTGCCCTTTTTTACGATGTCCAAGAAGTTGCACCGATTTCCAAGACGGCGAAATCAAGACTACTAACACTCCCAGGAAGGAACCGGGCTGTACAGCAAAGCAAATAAGAGTTCCAAGGAAATTACAAAATGAGCCAATGAAGAAAACCTTAAAGAACATTTAAATCTCGGTGAATATGCACAATATATAGCATGTCTTCATTATTATTTGGTCTCAAAGAATAACAAACTGTTATTTTATTACTCTAAAACATGATTTAGTGTGTGCAGCTTAAGGGGTAAGCAACAGCACGATAACACAGTTGAATATTTTTATACATTACTCGCGATATTACTCAGGCTTTTAGGGAGACATTATCAAGAGATTGTTAAGATGTTTTGATGGATATTGTTGTGTTTATATGTTATAAATTTGTGAGACATGTCGTGGGATTATGGTCACGAATTCCTCATCAAGACAGAAAAACTGATAGCATGGAATGATACCGAGTTCTTTCGATGAATAAAATCTAGTCTTTGAAACAACTCTATACCCTCCACTCTGTGCAGCTGGCGTCTTTCAGTATATGTATACATATAATAATAATTATGAGTGCATCAAGATCCAGCTAAATTACTGAACATTAAAAAAATACGAAATATTGGATAGTCACTATTTATACTTTTTTATCCAAAGTTTTACTGCCGCCCGTCTTTGCTCATAGTGTACCCAGATTTTGTTGTTTTATGACTACTATGAATCTACTATAATTCATATGGAACATTAGGAGTTATAGCGGTGCCTGTTTTCTTTATTCTCATCATTGCTTTACATATGACTTGCATTACGATAACTGTTTAACCTTGGTATGAGGGTAGTCTCGATTTTGCTCCGTTTATATTGCTTCAACCGTCTGTTTGAGTCAAGTCTACAATCAGTGAGATTATACTATTGCTTACCAGATCACACACTTTCTTTGTCGTTACAAAAGATGACAATATAAAAATAGAAATACATCAAGAAGCACACGCGAATAGGAATAATCAAACAAAAAAGAAAATAATGAAGGCAAACCAGATACGATATACTAAAGTATACAACAATAGAAGCTACTATGTATTAATTTATCAAAATGGCAGTAGATTACATTTATTCAAATTAAAAAATGAAATATCTGAATCAATTTACAAAACCAAGCGAATTAAGATTTCGGCTTTTATTATCCCTAAAGTTTAAAAACAGAGAAGTGTGAGTAACAATAAATAGTTAGGTCCAAGCTGATTCTAATCTCCTAGATGATAAAATTCACCGACAAACATAGAGAATAATAATGGTGGAAGTGGAATGCTGATCGTGGTATATACAGGTTCAGAAACATTAGGATAAAACAGAGAGTTTAAAAATCTGTTGAGACAAATCTCAGAGCGAAAAAGGAGATAAATTATATTATCTAATGAATTGTATTTTGTATAAGCTCAGCTGTGTTTACAAAGAAAATCTCATACAATAAAAACAGTCCATAGGAATTCTACTTATTCTATATTTTCGTTATAAATAAAGTTCGGTGGTAACCAATTAATTTTTTTTAAAAATCCTATTCACGTAAGGTTTAGAACCCAACAGAATTCAAAGATTAGCATTGAAATTATTAATATTAAAGTTATATAAAGAATAATCCCAGGTCACTGTTTAAATTGTTTTTAATATTATGCAGCTCAGTTTTCTCTATTTAAAAGACTAAGGCTGCTGAAATTCTATACAGATTAACATAGTTTTTAAAAGGAACGTACAATTTCGACATTTGAATTTGCCATTTTATTTTGTCTATTACAAAGTAAGATGCAGTGCAGGAATTCTACACAGTTAAAGTCGTGTTTTTGCATGATAACATAGTATCGAAGCTGTAAAATTAACGAAAAGAGATATAAGTGTAAATATAAATATTCCGAGTTTGGATTGCTCCGCCAATTCTATGTAGAATGCCATAACAAAAGTTTGGAAGTTATTCAAGAGAATTCTCTTTGGAGAACCTAAAATATTCGATCAAATTAGAGAACTTTGCTGAAATCATAAGCACTTTAAGCTCAGTTATGATGATGCAGTAAATGAAAAGACAATGGAAGAGCGCGAGCTATCAAAACTGTTCATCACATTGAAATATTTTTTTGTGTGCTCATCCTCAGAAAAAAAAACAAGAAAAGAAATAAAGCAATTATTAATAATTGTAAAGTTGAAACAGAAAAAATATTGGTTATGCAACAGTCCGTTTTACGGTTATTTTACAATAGATAATAATTACTGGAATGCATTCCTGTATGAGGAGTTGTGAGCTCTTTTCATGATATATTAAAGTGAAAATTTGTTACTTTTGGTTCGAGGGGTTAGCATGTTTATCACATACCAAATCTCAGAGTGGTCAAAACTTCGTATTCTTACAGAATTCACTTCTTTATATTTTTTATCAATATAATAACATCTCCCCATCTCTCCATCTCAAAAATGAGATAATAGGACAAAGTAAAAGAGCAAATTGTATCGTGATCTATTTTATTTTGAATTCCATCCCAGGCTAAAATCAGGGGCGTTTAAAAGAATTCGTTTTCTTCAATTTTCCATTTTTTATGAAAGAAAACGATTTTCTCCAAGATTTCTGATAAAAGAAAATTGATAAAATTACACCAAATGAGAAGGCTTTCCAAAGACAGGCAGCGAAAGGTAATTGTGTGGTTCAGTCCTTGTTATAAAAGTGTACTGGAAGAAATTCTTAAGTGGTGGAGGTGGATCCATTGATGGAACGAAGAAAGTATGTGATGACGTGCCGATAAGTTGATTGAAAGAAGGAAAAAATGCCTAATTTCAGGGTATCATTTTATCAATAGCGTTGATATCAGAGTATACTCTTAGTGAAAGACAGAAGAAATTATGATGGTTTGGCAAAGAGAGAGACTTGTTCAGCACAATCTTTTGCTGCGTATTTATTCCAGGTTTATATCAAAGATTTAATGCTAATAATCTGTGCAAATAAATAAATTTTATTTATTCAAATGATTATATATAGATAAATGATTATATAGGTGGTTGAAAGTATCGCATTTTAAAAACATCTTTGTAGTTATTCCTTATTTACTGAAAATATTATATTAGGGTAGACTTCTGTCCAAATCTCTGCTTCTATTATTACAGGTAGATAAATAGGGGATAGCTAAAAATACCATATTCAACCACCAGAAAGTAATAATTGGGCTACGTTCTGATGATGCTAGAATAAGCCTGAGTATAGCATCAAATTATTAAACTGGTACATTATATAATAATAAAATAAACGATAATAAATTATATTAATGATCAGTTATATACTTCCATCAGATAACCAATCAGGGTGAGATTCGCCACTAAGCTATCATCTTGTGAACACAGCCTTAAGCATTCAGTCGAGTGTCATTACTAGTACATTAAGATTCAATTAGATGTGTGAGACTACGTCTGAATGTTAAGCCTGAATGTCTAGAAATATTTCGTCCTGTAGGGCAGTGCTTCACGAACATCTGGAGGTCAGGGCCCCCCTTTGGAAAAATTAAAATATCCCCCCCCTCGAAAAAAATCGTAATATAGATATATATTATTATAATATTTATTGTATTTATATTCAGTACAAAACATACGCAGCAAATATTGCAAAAAGTAAATGCAAATATTACATTTTTAGCGTCTTAGATACACATTTGACATGGCACATTATCTCATATTTATAGATAGATATATTTTTATTGTACATTTGCAATACAAGCACATGAAACGATTAGTAATAAAGAAAGAATTAAAAACATAAAGGAAGTTTAATAACAATTTAATGTGATGGATGTGTTTCAACTGCTACACCAATATCAGGTGAAATATGTGAAACTGCAATTCTTAGATTTCTGCTTTGAAATGAAACTTCTATGAATAAGCATAGATTTACTAATATTCATTCAGCGCCGAAATACGCAGGAAGCAAAATTTGTGAACCCGCACCAATTTGTGATTTTTTTCCCATTAAAATATAAAAAAATAACAAAAAAGAAATGATAAAAATTAAATACGTTTTTTTTAAGATAAAAAAAAATTTACTTAGTCTTAAAAGATTTTAAATTTATTTTCATTATTTCACGGTCCCCCTCAGCAAAACCTACTGCTTCCAAGGGGGGCCGCGGCCCAAGTTTGGGAAGCACTGCTGTAGGGAATTCTACGTGTTTGTATTTTGGGTTTATTTCGCAGATTCTCGACACACTGCAAACTCCCCCCCCCCCCCTCTGAAGCCGGCGGATTTCTTCTTATAGTATTATTTTGTCCTAAATTTCATTTAATCCGCCTGAATCTTTTTTATTTGTCTTCCTAAGTGTTACTTTCTCTTTTTCCCCTCTTAATATTAATTAAGTGGCAAAATAACACCAATATCCAAGTATTTTTTCGTAACCTTTGCATTTTAGTTCTATTGACACTTTTTACAAGTTATTGTTCTTCGTATATTCCAGTAATTCTGATCCCGTTTTTCAGATCACATTTCATAAATATTTCTTCTGTTTCGCTAACCAATCTGTAAGAAGGAATAAACAGTTTTCTCCCATGTGCTCTCGTGTGTATTTTCTTCATATAGGCATCGTCTAAAAACTGAATAATGAGTATTTTTCTGCTGTTATCAAGATTCTTGCAGCAATATTGGAATCTTAGCGCCTGACGATTCTTATTGATCTTGAATATCATAATTTTTGCCTGCGGTGATTTAAGTCCTGTAGGTATCATTGGAAGCTAAAGTTAGACTAACTACGCTATCCCGTAGTTAATGCCGACAGATAATGTTGGCAAGGCCTACTCTGATCAAATACCCATAATAACACCAGAAAGAATTAGGATAAATAAAATTCGCGACAATTGCGATCATTTAGAAAGACCTGGGTTCAAATCCCGTTCGGGACATGAACCTTTATAAGAGCTTTCAGATGAAAGTGAGTTGCTTCTGCTGGGATTTCAAATTTAAAAGACTTTCCTCGATTAGTTGATATAAATTTTTTCACTTTTCCAGTAAAAGGAAAGCTTCAAGGGTAAATATTAGTAAATTACACTTCAATAGTAAATTACACTAAGAAGTAGTCGATCGTATGAGTTAATCTGTTGTGAGCCAGAGGCGTAGCTGGGGGGGGGGGGGGGGGGAGGTAGGAGGCGATCCGCCCAGGGCGGCACTTTGAACCTTTTTGAACTTTTGCAGTTAATTCTAAAATAGTCTCGAGAACTCATTTCCAAATATCGTAACACTACCGCGAATTTTCTTCACAATTGCTGTAAGTGTTGCTAGTTGGGAGAGAAGGTTTTCTAAATAAAATAGATTAAGAATTACCTACATTACTATGAAATAGACTTCGCCAATGTCATCGACGATTTTGCTAACAGAAAAGCAAGAAAAATAACATTTTAGAATGCTGAAATTAAAGTTTTGCTTCAAAAATAAACATAGTGTTTTAATTTATTAGCCATACGTCGTTTTGACTTTTTATAGTATTTTTGGTGTGTATTGAGAGCGGCAGCAAACTCTGGGACCGCCCCGGGCATCAGAAGCTCTAGCAACACCACTGTTTGAATTCATAAAAAATGATTGTATGAAGTATGAAAACTATTATCATACCTCCTTAATCGATCCGATACTTTAATCGAAGCCTCTTGATTTACATGATTCAACTGAATTTAAAATGTTTTCGATTTGAAATCAACATGTCAGAGACTATATTTTCACTCATATTTTCATAATGATTGCATCTTTTATATATTTTATATAAAAAACAACAAATAGCCAAAGAAACTGCTCAAGATTAGTACTATGAACTCTAAAAACATTTCTTTCTTTAAAGAGAAAACAGAAGGCATTTTTGAAGGATACATTATTCAATATCAGATTCAACTCATTATTCAATTTCAGGAGTTTTCATCTGGCAAACAGAGTATGATTGCAATAAGCTTCAATTACCAAAATTATATTACTAAATAATTACTAATTATCTACTTGAAGTAGAAGAAAATGAGATAATAAATAAATAACAGCAGATTAAAGAGAGAGTCTTCTTACACCCTCTGTCCAAAAAGAAACCGAACTTTTCAGAAATAGAAGAAACTGGTGGCTCCACCTGTTGTATCTTTTTGTTGTCGAAAGCAGCAACCTTAATTAGTGTTGTGTCAACTGTTTATGACATTTGTTTCATTAGAAGCCGAGTTATAATGCCAAGAGTGACAGTGTGTTTTGACGAACGGTCGGAAAATGAGTTTCAAACAGAGAGCTGCGATTGACGTTTGTGTTAAACTTGGTAAAAGTCTTACCGAAACGCATCAAATGCTTCAAAAAGCATACGGTGATGAGTACTTATCCCGTACTCAAGTTTACGAGTGGTTTAACAGATTTCAAAGAGGTCGTGAGACACTTGAGGACGATGAAAAGCCGGGCAGTCCAAAAACTGGACTGAGCGAAGTTAACATCCAAAACGTTCGTGATTTCATCAAAGGAAACCCGAAATCGTTCGTGAGATTGATTGAAGATAAATTGAGGATTCCAAAATCAACTGTGCACAACATTTTGACCGAGAGTTTGGGCCTTCGTAAATTGAATTCGCGATTTGTTCCTCACAAGTTGACCGCCGACCAAAAGATGTATCGAATTGAACACTGCAAGGACCTTATCAAAACCGCTCGTAAGGACTCAAATTTCCTTGAAACGATCGTTACTAGTGACGAAACATGGTGCTTTTAGTATGAGCCCGAAACAAAGCGCCAGGGTGCTGAGTGGAGACCACCAGAAGGGGGGCATCCGAAAAAAAGTCGCTTGGAGAAGTCAAAAGTAAAGACAATGCTGATTTGTTTCTACGATTCCAAGGGCATTATCCACAAAACGTTCGTCCCCCTGACGAAACGGTCAATTGTGACTTTTATCTCGAAGTTTTGAAGGATTGGTAGCGAGAATTCGTCGCGTACGGCATGAATATCGTGACAACCGACCGTTCCTCAAAACAGTCACTCTTGGCACTATAACTCGGCTTCTAATGAAACAAATGTCATAAACAGTTGACACAACACTAATGAAGGTTGCTGCTTTCGACAACAAAAAGATGAAACAGATGGCGCCACCAGTTTCTTCTATTTTCGAAACGTTCGGTTTCTTTTTGAACAGAGAGTGTAGTTCAGTTCAATATACCGGGCACTTTTGTTGGTAAGACATAGGGTAAATTCCATATAAGATCCAAGAACCTTTATCACGGCCTTGCATCTTGAAGGTGACTTGCTCCATCTCACAAGAAGCTAATAGGGTTTCTCATCCCACGAAACTAGAGCAAACCAGTGAGAAACACAAACAGTGTACAGACAAGGAAATTACGGGAATAAGGATTAACTGACCTATTCCTTCAGATCTGGTTTCGAAAGTCTGCATGGAAATGTGCAGGTATACGAGGAACTTGACAAAGACTATGACAGAGAACTTTCAATGTAATTCCATGACTATTCAAAGACTAAAATAAAAGCAATTGCTTTAAATCTATACTAGACGATTAACTGCTCTGAACAAATACTGTGTTACAAGTCGATGTGAGTTTCTAAACGATATGAAAATGATTCGTACTTTGCAATGATACAATAAGTATGAAAAGTGGATAAGGACGAACACATATTTCTCAAGATATTGCTGCATATGGAAAATAATATTTCTATGAAAAAAAAAAATACTGAAGCAATCGCTTGTGCAAGTCATTAATCGCTATTTCCGGTGTTAGTTCGTTTCTTCACCAAATTAACTCACGAAAGGTACGAAATAGGTCGTTGTATTTTTCTGTGTTCTATTATTGAAAGAAAAAATAATACTCAGTAATTGAGGACGTGTGAATATCTTGTAGAGGATTTGTCATTTCCGTGTTTTTAACATTAGTTACTAATTGTTAAATTTTCTGCTTATGTGGGTTTCTGTTCTATTAATATCATACCAAATATGTCTCCGAAACAGCGCTACATTTTTTTTTTTTTTGCCTGTGAAAAAAGATCGAAAATTTTATCTTAAGAAATAATTTTTATGCAATATATCCTCACTATTCAGCATTGCTCAGTTCAAAATCAGCATTGCTCAGCTCATAAGCTGAGCATAAGCTGAGCATTATTGGCATATTTAACTATGCCAATAATGTAACTATGCCAATATTTACATTATTGGCATAGTTAAATAGGATAAAAGACTCAGAATTAATAATTCTGAGTCTTTATGTGAAAATGGAGTTAAAATATTAAAAAAAAAAACTTTTTTTTACCAAAAAAATATTAAATAAGTTTGTCTACTAGCAACACTAAGACTGTAAAATATAAACAGATACAAAGTATCACTGATTAAAGAGATTAATAAATATTTAATTTATAAACTTATACGAAACCGGACATCTGTGTGCCATCTGCAATGGAAATTATCGTTACAAATCCTTTATCGTTCAGTTAAAAGAATGACAAAGTTTTCCTTTCATTGCTGTACACATAATTTTTAAAGCATGCAGTATCAAACACTATAACCATTTAGTTGCACCAGAAAAAAAAATCTTCTTTGAAGAAGGCAAAATAGTCACAAGGCGTCGAACAGCAGTTTCAGACACTGCCAATGTTCTGCACAGATGTTAAAATAATTACGCTATTCATTGGCTATACAAGAAACCCCGCTCCTTGCTCCAAGGATTGCCAATATACATCTATCACTCGTATCCATCTCTATGGTACTCAATCACAGCTTCTTGTGTGCGTGTGTTGTGTTCGTTTACAGCTTTCTCACCAGTGGATTGCAAACGTTTATAAATAACAGTCATCAATTTCATTACGATGAGCTACAACAACAGCTCACCACGAGCCGATATCTGTGCAGTAGCATTAAGTTTCGGTATGTGTACATGTGAAGGTCAAAAGGGTTGAGTGTAAAAGAAGGTCACGCTAATGCTCGTCTGTGTTCTAAGCGTTTACTGGTACAATGAAAGCACACCGGACAATGATCAGATAAGGGATTAACTTAAGCAGTCCGCCTCTTGATTGATGTCTTTGAGCAAGGAACTGACAAGGGAAGATGCAGCCAGCATTAGATTGCTTTGTGATGCAGCGAATGTGGACATAAAGATGATATTTGGGGAGAGTGCCGTGAAGGAAATATTGATACAAATTCGAAGAATATAGGACCAAATAGAAACACGTCACAGTAGTCCTTGTTGCAAAGCAAAATCCTAAGAGGAATTATTTTGGGAGGAAAACGAAGATGATGGAACATTTTCTGGTTTGCGCTGTGAGTAACATTCATTACCCAACTTTATTTTCCTACATCTTTTCTTAACGATAAAAAGATTCCTTCCAGAATTTTACTTGATTACAATGATTGTTATGAGAAGTGGCTCTTCGGTTTTGAATGAATTCGCTCATAAAAGAAAAGTCACTTCGATTTATTGCAAAAATGAAATCAAACAAACAAAAAACACATACATATATCACGTCCTTTTAGCTCTATCTCGCTCAAGGTTTTTTTATTATTCCGATACGTTTAGCATGTTTGTGACAAAGATAAAAGTTGTTTCGTAAAGAATACTACACGATAAATTGCAAAAATTTGTCTAGATCGAGTACCTGTTGGGTCCAGCAGGATGAACAAATGCAAAGAGTAAAATGGGAAGAGTAAAACTAAAATTAACGGATATTAACGGAGGGATGCAGTAATTAAATAATGACGGATGCAAATTTATCACGCATCTGGGGAAAAAAAAAAAAAGCACGACCAAAATGCTCATTATAACGAAACAGTACCCTCCCTGGAAACAACAAGCGGTTATCCTCCTACACATTCGTCGACATTTTTCACCCAACATCTATTCCAGAACAACACCCGCAATTAACAGGCATAATACGCTGGCCATTGAGATACTGTAACTTGGTGGAAAGACCCGGGTTCGAATCCTGTCTAGGAGATGCGAAGAACTATAATCAGAGCTTTTCATATGTGAAATATCCGTTCACATGCGATAGGTAAAAGGCTTGATTTTCCCTCCTCCTCGTTTTTCTATCCAAAAACAGGTAAACAGGCCAGTGAACACACAAGTTTATACACTATCTTAGGCCTACGACGTACCAGTATAACCGATGTTGATACGTCATAGGCTTTAAGAACGTGCATCATAGATTATTATTATTATTGATACGTTGACCTCATAGCTTTAGTTTCTTCGGCCAGAACTACAAAAGAGACTTTTTTGTTTTCTAGTTAACAAACAATTTAAAAAAATGCCTTTTAAAAAATATTCGTTTCAGTTTGTTGTTACTAGTTTGTAAACCACTGAACATATGTACTATTTGGCAAAATTATAAATTGTTTCTGAATCTGAAATATATCAAAATAATGTCATCTCATTAGTTCTAATTTACATAAGAACTTATTGACATTAAAGAAGTTACAAGTGCTTGAGCCATTAAAAAGAAAAAATTTGAAGGAAAAAACTCACCAAATGCAGATATGCTTTTTTTTTTCCTTCGAATGTTTTCTGTATTTACATCATAAGAAGAATAAAATGCACGCATTTGCAAGTCTAAATGAATAAAAAAAATCATTTACCTCAAAGAAATACATATTTATGACATGCATGTGAACCATAATTACTAACCAGACATTAGTAGCATATGCAACCATGGAGTTCTTAAACCGTGCCTTATACTTTCTGTTGTTTCCTTTAACTGCAGATTAGCTAATGTTTTAAATATCCTGTAAGTTGTATAATTTATGGAATATTTACGTTATCAAGTAAACTGAATAGGGTAACCGATATTGATAATTTATTGTAAATAAGAAGAGATAACGTAAATTTTATATTGTTTAGGAACGAAGATGTAAAATTATATCGCAAAAAGGATAGAAAAAAGTTAGAAAAATAGAAAAAATAAATTCTTACCCTCCTTCACGTAATGCATGCAGTAGATCAGATATCAAGAAAGCTGCTCTTTTTTCAAACACAAGTTAGTTGCACTTTAACTACGAAATAGTTAGTGATTCATCTATTACAGAACGCTGATTTTCACTCTGATTAAAATAATTCTTGATATTAAAAGATGTCATAAAAAATTCTACTTCGTATCAAAATCTCATTTCAAGAAAGAATATTTATTTAAACGTTCTTGATATTATTGAGCAGTTTCTTGCCGAATTTTTCATTGTAGCTATGACAGTTATAATGGAATATTTAGGAAAACTTTTATCACTGAGGTTTTACGATATTTTATATCTTCGATATGAACTGGTATCGCACCGCTTCAAAGTAGTGTAATGCGAACACACAAGCGTGTATATTCGCCTTTTATTACACTTATTCAGATCGTCTACCAAACATAAGTTTTGGACGTGAACCATTATATGTATTCTGCGTTTCTGCTAGATTACTGATGATTCCCAATAATTCAAAATAGATGTAGAAACATTTGAAACTTTTAATCATAAACAATGTTTGAATTTTTAAATTTTAAACATGTCTGTCTGTTAGGCAAGTGGATAACGTCACTACTCTTCAATCGTACAGGCTGCTGATTCAAATCCTTCTTTAGGTAAAGAAATGATGAAATAACTCTGAAGTGAGTTAAAAATTACCATACTTGGTAAGTTTTGCTAATTCTTGCTAATCCCTAGCCTGCCCATGCGTTAATGTACGTAAGTTTTTAACCTTCCTTAGGCGCGATTGTCAACAATCAGTACTCAATATTTATTAAGCTTTCTTGAAATAGAATTTCTTGATATCGAAATCATTGCTTAAGGAGGGATTATATAACAATGATGTCTTCAATTTCGTGATAGTGTTTGATGTCGCTGCAACCCTCGTCAACAAGTTATTTGTCCGGCCGTATCTGACTTTGATAACGGATAATTTTATTTAGAATGAGTGATAGTAGTAATAGTGTAAGTATTTATTGCTGCTAATAATATCGTCCATCTTAAGCAGAAGCTTTCACTTCAGCTACTTACCTCCTTAGGGAACTAAACCAGAGTGACTTCCACTTTACTGCTCTCGTAAATTAGGAGACGTGGACACCACCTGGCGTTCACCTACCGAACTATTGTTGAATCCAAGAAAAGGCGTGCTTTTCTGACAATGCCACCGTTCGACACCGCACAGTGCATTAGTCAAATAGGTGGCCATGTTGCCCGAGCTTTCAATAAGGTAATGGGCAAGCACCGAGGCCATCAGGAGCATGAAACGCACGAACCATTCCAATGTTGTGGGTCACCTTTTTTTCTGGCTACGGGCATCTCGATTTCCCTAATGGACATGGCGCACATGGTCAATTAAGATGGCGGCCTGTATACTTTGAGCGAAAGAGCACCGGTTGTCGCTACACCATTACTCTAATGGATCAACGCTGCCACTAGCGCGAGTTACTTTCCGTCCACACGGATGGGATGAGAGGGATTAATGAAACATCCGGATGATGCCAACATAACACGTGGTATGGTGTGTAAATTGTAAGAAAAGAATCATCCGAAAGTTTTTTCCTTAAAATGAAAGTTTACAGTAGTGTGGATTCCAATTTTATCAACAGCCATCAATGTAATAAGACAGCCGATATTGTTCTGAATCTCTCTATTTCTTTCTATCATTCTTTGCGTGAGCTCTTTCTATAATATTGCTTTGTGTGTCGTTTCTTATCTACGCTTTTTCCCTTTGTTTTTGCAAGCAATCTTGAGAAAGCTCAAAGGAAAAATTATCTATTTTTTTTAAATGCGCCTTAATCTGCTAAACAAAGTATTTTTATTATTTTATCCTATTGGAACTGATTATATTTTCAAACGTAACCTCTCTTGGTGTGTATGATGTAATATTAAATCTTAAAGAAGCACAGCCAACGAAGAATATTTCGAAAATAAAGAGTTCATTGTGGTCGCTGGTATAATAATATATTTTCACACATTAGTTATTCTTTATAAATATAAAACATTATTTCATACTGGTCACTGGAATATACTCGTATTCAGTTCTTTATTTAATGAAATCTTTTAAATTAAAATATAGGAACTTATTAGTGACTCACACCTATATTTCTTGGATTGTTCTATTAACTATAATGCAAACTATACTTGTGAGTTGTGTGTATGCCTTTTATAACCATTTATTGATAAATGTCTTCCACTATAAATGACTTGGAACGACAAAGCACTAGTGTAATGTGTGTTTATATTATCCCAGTTATCTGTAGGATTCAAACCCCGACCTCTCAAAAGTCATTTTCCCCTCGATCTTTAGAAAATAAGCCATGCATATTATTATCTGTAAAATACACGAATTTAATATTTATGCATTAATTTTTTCAAGTCTATGGTGTGTTACAAAAACAAACGATGTTGCACAAATAACAGAGCAGATCGTATTCATGAAACAAATTCACTATATACATAAAATGTGGGCACTGGTTAACCAAATCTAAATACAGAGGCGAGTAGTTTTATTTGTTGCAGATAATACGAGGTCGATAGTCGTAGAATGAATATGAAATTACGATAGTAAAACGGGAACCATAAAAATGCACTTTTATGTGCGGTGCAAGCATGTTTTGACATATTTTGTTTAAGAAAAAATGTTAATCTGATTGTTACAGACAATATATACGTTCCTTGATAGGATATTTTGGTGGCTACTATTTCTTTCCTCCAAATCACAGACGAAAACAGAGTGACTCAAAAAAAAAGTAAACTTGCCCAACTGTTTTAATCTGTGCATGCTAAAACTAATCAACGTGCACTAAATGAATCAAGCAGATTATATAATCAAAATATTTTAATAGATAAATCCAGTTTTTAAGCGAACACCATTATATCTGCATGGCAATAGTTTTTATTGCATTGAACCAATGATATGCTACTGAATTCTGATGACGTCATGCTAGTGATGACTGTAAGTACGATTCATTAAAACTGCAAGTTTCCTTAGCATCTCATGCTACAAGACGGTAAAAAGTACCAACAATGATTTATAAGGAAAGAAATTATATATTTATATATACAATTTAAAATTTTATTCACCATAATTTTAAATAAAATTATATTTTATAATACACACCTTTTTATTTTTTAAATAATCTGATTTGAAAAGTCGGCGAACAGCAGTTTTTTTTTTATAGTTATCTTGAGAGTCCTTTTTAGGATTTCCAGGGTAACAAATAGCAATGCTGAACCGAGGAAGTTAACTGAGGTTCGGCTGTTGCTGTTATCCTGGGTGTGAGTTTGCTCCCTTAGGGTTTTTGCCTTAAGGGAGCACCTTGAGTCTCCGGGGAAGGTGTTCTCCGGCAGGGCCCGCTGAGGGGTTCTTGTCGGTGAATTATTTTCCTCGGAATTTGAGCGGTTCTGCTCAGGAGTCGGGGAGCCCATCGGGGTGCTAGGATGGGGCGGCCGACACTGAGTGGAACCAACGCTGAGCGGTTCTGCTTAAACGGGGAGCCCGTCGGGGTGCTTGGACGGGGCGGCCGTCAATGAGTGGAACCAACGCTGAGACATGGACGGTCTTTCGCCCACTATGGAGTGGCCTAGAGATCGTCCGATTTTTTGAGATTTTACCCTTTACTTACTAATCAGGGTAACAATTAGCAATGCTGAACCGAGGAAGTAAACTGAGGTTCGGCTGTTGCTGTTATCCTGGGTGTGAGTTTTTGAGTTCGCTCCCTTAGGGTTTTTGCCTTAAGGGAGCACCTTGAGTCTCCGGGGAAGGTGTTCTCCGGCAGGGCCCGCTGAGGGGTTCTTGTCGGTGAATTATTTTCCTCGGAATTTGAGCGGTTCTGCTCAGGAGTCGGGGAGCCCGTTGGGGTGCTTGAACGGGGCGGCCGACACTGAGTGGAACCAACGCTGAGCGGTTCTGCTTATGCTTAAACGGGGAGCCCGTCGGGGTGCTTGGACGGGGCGGCCGTCAATGAGTGGAACCAACGCTGAGACATGGACGGTCTTTCGCCCACTATGGAGTGGCCTCGAGATCGTCCGATTTTTTTGAGATTTTACCCTTTACTTACTAATCAGGGTAGCGGGTGGCAATGCTGTAGCCAATGAAGTTTTAACTGAGGCTCAGCTATTGCCGCTACCCAGCCATGACTAGAGCTTTTAGCTCAATAACACTCCATTCACACAGATGCTCTTCATTCAAATGACGGGATAAAGAGTCAAGGACTCAGTCCATACCCCAGTTCTTTTAAGAACTTTACTTTTAGAGTTTGTATTATTATTTTCAATATATATAAATATATATATATATATATATATATATATATATATAAGGCAGTTTTGAAAAACTCATATTAATCAAGGATCGTTCGCGAACAATCTTTTCGCTATTCGACTTTCTTGTTGACGTAATGTACAATTTATAATGTACAAAAAAGAATGCCAGTTGATGGAAATTCCATCAAGCAATCAGCATTGAACAGATTAAAAAACTGCAGCCAGATACTTCCTCTCAATCTAGTAAAAAATATGAATTTCATGCAAACAATGATTGGCTGGCTAAGTTTATTAAAAGACATGCTGTTCATAATATAAAAATTAAAGGTGAAACGGCTTCTGCTGATGAAACAGCTGCTAAAGCATTTCCACCAAAACTTGCTAAAATAATTGAAGATGGAGGTTACACTCGTGAACAAGTTTGGAATATGGATGAAACCGGCCTTTTCTGGGAAAAAATGCCAAACGGAACTTACGTATCAAAAATGCAAAAAACTGTTGGTGGATTCAAAGCAGCAAAGGATCGCATAACACTCCTATTTTGTTCGAACGCTTTAGGAGATCGGATGTTAAAACCACTGCTCATAAATCCATCATTAAGACCACGGCCAATGAAAGGCGTAGATTTTCAAAAATTGCCAGTTCGTTGGATGGCCAACAAAAAAGCTTGGGTGACCATTGATACTTTCACTGACTGGTTCCACAAACATTTTGTGCCAGAGGTTAGACGCTATTTGAATGACAAGGGTCTCGAATTTAAAGTGCTTTTGATTCTTGATAATGCACCCGGTCATCCTGCCATAGAACACCCATTTTGTACGTTTTGAACAAGCTAAATAATGATGAAACACTGTCAGTTATGGATGTGTGGAAAAAATTTTCAATTATGGATTGTATTGATCAGGTTCGATTATCGTTATCTGAATTGAGACCAGAAACTATGAATGCATGCTGGAAAGCTATTTGGCCCGCATGTGTTAAAGCGAGTGCTCCTGTTCCCTTCAATCATACTGCACAATTCCCCAATATAATAAGTTTGACACGTGAAATTGACGGAGAAGGATTCGATGAACTTACTTCGGCAGATATCGAAGAATTGTTAATTGATAAACCTCTTAGCGAAGACGAAATAGTGAAGATTGTTTCTGAATCTCCTGAAAGCGAAGAAGTTAATGATAATGATCAAGATAATCCTACTTTTACTGCTGATATTATTAAAGGAGGTGTTAAACTGGCCAGTAATTTAGGCAATTATTTTGCCCGACATTATCCAAATGAAGACGTGCTGGGAAGTTTTCACGTGAGCTTAAGTTGTTAATGTCTTCATAGAGAATTATATCGCCACTTATCCAAAGCATCAACACAGCAATTAATAACTTAGTTCATGCCTAAAACTACTGAAACAACCAGTGGTACTTTTGTTCAAGACATGTGTGTGTTCTTCATGAAATGCTAATAAAAATCTTATGATCCTAACGAATTTAATGTTTTTTTCATTGTTTTGCTTATATTTCAGGTTTGGAACCAATCTTCACTTTTTCTATGGAGTCAGTAGTTCTTTTTACGCGAATTCTATTTACGTGTAATTTTTAGGAACGTATCTATCACGTAAAAAGAGGTTTAGGTGTACTGTTAAAACCATAATTTAGGAAACCAATTTATAAAAATCGGAAATTGTGTTTCTTCAAAAATGATTTATGTGAATATGTCAAGTTAGGGAGATGTTCTTTACGCATGCATTATTTTATGCAATTCTTGTTTATTTATTTATTTATTTTACAAATGAGCGTGTTAAGTTTACCTTTTTAATTTGACACCTGGAGTAAACTCCACTTGCTCACTCCACTTTTCTCCCCCTAAACTTTATCGATCTCCAAACTGATTTTCAACTTGGTGTTCGGTTGAACTTTGTTTACAACACATACCTTCGAAACTTCTCTATGTTGACAAGTGGCGCCGTCTCTTATAGAAAACTAGAACTACGATCAGACTTTTTCGAACTTTCTAGCAGCCGAGCAACAGAGGTCCGCGGGATAAAAAAAAAAAAGGAAAAAAAAAAAAAACAGGAAAAGAAGAAAAACGCAAAACTCCACCACCACACCCGAAGCTTTGCCTGAAGTCGCTGTTGGTAGCGGAGATGATGGCGGAATTACGCGGAAAGCAGGACTACCAGAAAAACTGCTCTATTACTCTATTATCTGGAACGGACCTACAGATTAGTTCACTGCCGCGGGACCTGAGACTGACGGACGCTTGAGCTACCGACCATCCTGGTGTGAAGCACGACTGGCTAGCAAGCCCTAAGGTTGAGGAATGCTATTAACTGTACTCACTGACCCAAACAGAGAAAAAATTAAGTCGGTTAATGAGAAAAAGAAGACAGCCATTGGCTGCAAGCGAAGATAAAAAAAAAAAAATCAGAGATAGTGAAGGAAGGAGGGAGGCCAGACGCAGAAACACGGGCCTGGACAGACTACTGAAGATAAATTGTTGTCCCTACTAGCGGATGGCATAAAAATAATGCACCTGACCAGCAGCAACATCACACACACGGCAATAAATGCAAAGATTAGTATTTAGCATTTGAAGTTATTCCTATTTATGTGTATTCTTACTATTCTGTAATTTAATATATAAAAATATTGTATTCATATTCAACATCAACTATATATCATTTACGTTTATAAATATTTATGCATCTGAATATATTTTCATTAATGTGCATAGTATAACAATGCACATTAATGAATATGACGTAACAGCCCTAATACATAATTGTTACGTATGAAAATTAACGTTGTTTGAAGAAAATAGTCCATATTATCAATTTTGATGATAATATCGAAATCATAATTTTGAAGCTTTCTTGACCCTATTTATCCCTAACAGAAATCTCTTTTGAGTCATTAAACGATGCATTTCTTATCAGCACAATTTAAAGTATGAGAAAGTGGAATTCAAATTTGAATTCCCATCGATGTCTTTATTATTTCCTAAAAGGGCCGGTCCATGAGCAACGAAAACGATAATTGAATGGCAAAGATCTTCCCACTTTTAAGAATGGGATAACTATAACAAATTTTTACTACTAATAATAGTTGTATTACCTTAATAATATTTTAATAATTAGCAATATTACCTGATAAGAATAGATTTAGTTACGAGTACAGAGTACGATTGTCATTTAGTAGCAAGGTAGATTTCTTCTTTCGTCCTTTTCGAAATAAGTTTGGCCTTATTAACTTATTTGTTTCCCTCGGCGCTAATCTGATCAACACTCATAAAATATTCACCAACGATGCGAACCAATATTGCTAACAACTAACAATGTCTGTCAGATCACGCGAGATGATGTAATCTTGGTAGAATCCACGTGGCTTATCAAAATGTTCGTAGACTCAGTTGAACAACAATAAATCACTAAAATATGATTTATATGTTTTTTTTATTCATTATTTTTTACAGACCACCGGATATTTTGGTCTGTGGTTTGAATATGCTAATATATAACGTTTGATTTAAGTGATCACTGTTCACATTTTTCATTTGTCTATTATTACACTCCCAGGAATCCGGATTTTTAAGGTTTGACCCCAGTCAGCTTTCGACAGCGTGTATGGTTATAAACTTAGAACCTAAATATTCATGCATTTGCAAAACATCACAGAAATGGCAATCCCTATTTTCGCAACCTGGTTAACAGTATTTTCATATTCATAATCCTGTCTAGCCGAACGTTTTATAATGCAATAATTTCACAAATGATTTTCTCATTACTTAGAATATTAAAAACAATGGGAATATTTTAAAACTGTTCTTAAAATGCATTCAAAACAGTGACCATCCAGTTAACTTTCAATGAGCAAACTGGAGTCGGAATTATGGATAGTTGAAATCAGAATCATACAAAATAATGATTGTGTGTGTGGGGGGGGGGGTTGACGTTGTTCTTGAGCACTTTCAGTGTACTTAATTCTTGGTAGTCACATTTCTGAGTGGAAATCTTTTCTGCTAATACATTAACTATGGAGAGAATCGGGAATAAACAAGGATGCATTGCTCAATGCAAAAAAAATCTGCTTCTAATTGGGCCTAATTCCACTGAATTCTAACAAATTAGATGCGGTGGAATTGTACTTTAAAATATAATTAAACGTGTTTTTTTTTTTTTTTTGCCTCCATTGGCAAGTAAAACGGTGTTCATTGTTAGCATGACGTAATAATGTGTACTGTGCTCTTTTATATTGCATGACTCAATGCATTGTTAATGTTAATTGAGAAAAAAAACTAAAACTGAATATTAATGCCTACAATGACATGTTAATCTTAGGTACTGTTTATTATAACGAACATGATTTATTACTTATTATTATTACCCACTATTACTTTTGTTTTTAATCCTTTGACCTTTTTTTTTTTTTTTTTTGTTCCATCACAAAATATTCTGGGCATCCGATATTTTACCCAAGGTCCCCAAATTGCTTGGTAATCCTTCGAATCCCTAGTGACACCATAATTGGAGCACGCGCCGTCCCCATCTGGACCAGGGGATCCCCTTAATAAGCAGCAATGCGGTTCGACAGGGCCAAGGAGATTTGTTAACCTTAAACTTTAGACACTTCTTTATTTTACGACATGCATTTTTAAAGACAATGGCCACGACAGTCTTGATACCACCATCAACTGACGCCTATCCGTCAAGTCTCGCATGCGTTTCTTCTCCACCTCCTCCCACTTTTTCCTTGCCTTTCGGAAATCTCCTTCTATCGCCGACACAGAACTATAGATTGGTCGTCTAATCCCAATAGCAGACGTCAGTAAAGAGCACACGGCCTGTCAAGTCCCGAGCACGCCACCCTTAAAGCCCGGCATCTGTAGCAGTGCCGTGTCTGTAATTAAAGGGCTTTGCACGGGCAGGTTCTGATGACTGTGCGCATGTGCGGCTCGTTGCGTGGGATTATGGAAAATTTAAATGTGGCTATGAAGTGGCGGTTGCTCGTTATAAAAGGAACCAACGATCATTAAGAATGTAATGGAAGGGGGGGGGAGAGGACCTGCACTGTATTCAGAGGCAGTTAGGCTTATAGTAACAGGCCTGTTTCTGTCCCCAACGCTCATGTACTCCGTATGCTGTACTCCGGCATTTAATCTAATTTCGGTGAGATGGGCGATGCATAAAAATCGCAGCTTTTGCATTAGCACGGAGGCCATTACCGATCGTCCGACGGAACTAGCAGCCCGTGGTGTGTGGCCTTAATGGAGCCACCAGGACTGCGTACACGTGCGTCTGGCGTTCGCTGGGGCTTTCGTTAACCTGCTTGATCTCACGCGCTGTCGTGAGTGTGCCCTGCGACATCTTAAACTCCCCCTGGGAGGACGCTTTCGATAAATTCATGAAAATCAACCTGAAACCGCAGCAACTCGCTCTACGTGCCTCTTCCGCAAATTGTATAATGATAGTTCGTGCCGGTTCGGTTCGCGTGTGCTTAAAACTCCCTTCAGCTCGGCGTTCTGGTCCGTAAATAATTAAACCTCGAGATTTAAATCACTTAATGGTAATACACCATCGGTGCTGCCTTAAACGGAAGATTCTAAGCATCCACTAAATTAGATCCGCAGGTGAACTTTGTGCTCGTGCAACTTCCCATCCTCCCGGAGCTCCAACAGGCAGCCCATAAACTTTGCACAACCTCTCTCTCTCTCTCTCGTCGTCCAATGTCCTCTCCCCCCCCCCTCTCTTTCCACCCGTACGGCATAACCGACGGGAATTAAGCAGAGTTCGGTACCAGTTAGAAGACATTTGTCACTTTTTTGGACGTACGAAATTTTCATGATCATCATTCCTGCTTCTAACTAAGTTTCCAACTTTCTCTTCAGTTTTAGTGTCTGTTCTGAAATATTTAACCGCAAGTATCAGGCGCGCCCCGAGCACAGTCGTATTACGGAATTTTCCACAATAAAGAAAAACTTAGTTTCCGAAACACTTGCAGGAATGCCAGAAGATAAAAAATTCAGAAAGCAATTATCTCATAATGTCTTCTACACTCGTCCGTGCTATGGAGGTATAGCTAAGACGTGCCATGTACTCGATCTCAAAACTCTTACGCTCTGCTAATAAAAGTCTTGCTATAATTATAATGCATTTAAGGAACTTCATATTCATTAGTCCACATTTCTTAACGGTTGCATTCCTTCGTCTTTTTTTTTTTCTTTTTAGTAACATTTTTTTAAAAAAATTTTTTGTTCTAAAAGATCTCCTCCAAATGTTTCTGGTACTTCTTGGGCTCATCTGTTTGGGCTTCGTTGTTCTCTTTTGCCGATTTCTCAGCATTAACTCGATCTCCCGAGGATTCCGATACGAACTGTAACATCTTCCACATTTCGTGATAGACAGAGAGAGAGAGAGAGATGATCCTTTGTGTTTGCTATAGTTAAGATTCCATTGGTACCGCTAGGACACCATTTGTTCGCATTCTAACCAATCGGTAAAATTTTAATAGTCGATAGCTTAGAAGAGTTCAGTGTTTAATAAAATACATTTTTAACGGGTTGGGCTTAATTGAAATCACAGTCGAAGCAGCTAAGATTACGGTCAGTTTATTGTCTGCTAATTGCGTGTGTTCTATGGCCAGTTTATCTGAGTTTTTAAAGGAACAACGCTGCTATTCCGTATGAAATTGACTAACCTTCAATTGAAAGCCACATATAAAGATTCTTCACATCCTAGATGGAATTCCAACTCAGAATATCTTCTCACCGAGAAGATACATCTCATCGAGAAGATACATTTCTCTTGACCAAGCATTTTTTAAACTATTTCCCAGTGATTTTGTACGTTCTTTACTTTCCTTTGATTAAACACACTTACTCTTTCCTTAAGAAATGTTGAACACACTTGTAAATCTCTTTCACCATTAAAACGCAGCCCATTTTAATTAGTGAACATCGTGACATAGGTTGAAAATCAATTTTATAGAATCTGCTAAGCAGTTAATGAATTTGTTTGTGCTTCAATACGTAAGAGATAAACAACAGGATAACGTGACGAAAATGTAAATGAGAAACAAACTTAAACAGTCATAAATATAAATCAACTTCAATTTTGCATTTAAAATTAGCTTATTAACTTTCTTTTTATTCTTTTTCTTCCTTATGGCAATGAATTGGTACAGCTAATATTTAACATAAGTTGCAACTACTAGTTTTGTGTATGTATAGCAAGATTAGCAGAAATGTTCAGAAAAAGCACGTGACAATTCTGCTGTACTGTTAAATGAACTTAGTTGTCAAAGGCCACAAGAATCTAGCCATCATCTAACAGAAAACAGTGATTGAAATGCTTTGTTATATGTGGTCAAGTTCATGATGTTTTTTTCAGTTTATGTCGTCAATAAAAGGATGATATGTTATCCTCAGTGACACATTATCCTCAGGAATTTCTTCATTTTTTGTGTCCCCTGCTGAATGATCAACTATTATGCTTTTTCTAAATGTGAATCTCGTTCAAGTTGTGATGCGTTATAAATTAGATTCAAATACCAGATATAAATTGAGAACAAACACATCTGTCGTAGATGTGAATAAATATTTTAGAAGAATGGTTATTCTTAATTAGGGTACATAAAATAACCGAATAACTTATGATTAATTTAACATATAAGCCTGGAAATTTGTGTAATTGTATAAATGAAACAAAAGCGTACTTTGAGAAATAAGTGAATGGTTATGCTTCCCCCAAATATAATAAGATGCGTATCATTTCTAAATAATATAAAAAAATCGTAAATAATATCATGAAAAAGTTAAACTTATAAAGAAATGAAACCAAGGGTGAAGATAATCCAACCACTCTTTTAAAATAAAACCAATGTATGATGCGTGTTAATGAAGTGAATGCCATTACAATTAAGAACGATGAAAAAAAGAAGGGCGAGAATAGCAAAATAATGGTGGACAGTGGATGCATCTAGTGAAGGGAAGGCTAGTGATAAATAAATGTGGCTAATAAGTCCGTCAAAGCAAACTTTTCATGATCCATGATGGTTCTTTTAATCAGAAGATATATTAGAAAAATAATACTCTCAAATATTTCGGATAATAAACTTGGCTATAACAAAACCGCAAAAAAAGGAAATCAATTCTCTTTTTGAAATATACAGGAGTCCGTTCGCAAGTTAACATTTCACAATTTATGCTGGAAGCGTTATTAAGTTAATACTCCTAACCAGAAATTTTGCGAATCTCCAATGCCATACAAAAGATTTGCCCTTTCTGTAAAGATACTGAAAAATAACGCCAGCGACTTCGTCGCGAGACGAAGTACACAATGAGCACCATTGATTTAAGACATTTGTTTGCGCTGGTAGAGTCCCAGTCCTTGTTTTTCTTCAGTTGGGTTCTGGTAAAGTAATGTAAATGAGGATTGGCTACAGTGAATAGAACAGTATGGGGCAGTTTGTTTCCATGACGACGAATCATTCATCACGGGCAAAAGACAAGAAGGAAAATTGCAGAACCTTGTACTATTTTTTTATGTTTTCTTGTCTGAAGGTTTTACAACTGCGAAGGACATGACTGAGGGTGGATTTAAACAGGTGTCTCTGATGGAAGTGCGCAGAACAAATGGCGCCACTTAAAGAAGTCGAAGCATTGAGCTAAATTAAATTGTTATACAATCAAGGATTGCCGTGGAACACTGGATCAAAGCGAGCACATAATAACAATAATGCCGAGTATATTAATTTTGTAATAAAGTCCTGAATCCTTGATGATCAAATCTTGTACAAGAGCAAAAATTTTCGAATGACTATTATCATAATGAACAAATCATTAAGTAAATTTTCGCTATTTGCTTTAATATATCTCTATTATCTTTAATTTATAATGGTGTTGCTCTTAATTTCAATAGATATTAAAATAAATTTATTATATCATCTAAAACTAAGAAAACTTGGCTTTATTTTATTTTTTCATAAATAAAATATACAAAAGTTTAAATAAAAATATAAAAAAAATTGAAATACCCCACGAAATTTTATCAAACTATTTTAGGAATAAAATTGTTACTCATCATAATGTCTTCCCAGATCATAATATTATTGCGAGTGATATTCTTATTTCGCCGAAATGCGATAAACATTTCAATGGATTAACCATAATTGAAGTGTAAATTTCAACACTAATAGAAAAGAACTAAAAACTGAAATTCAAAAATAGATTTTTAGATAGTGAAGTTAGTTGCGTGATTGTCTTATATGCTTGTTTATCTTTCATAATAATGCAATCATTTAATACGCCATTCGATATTAAATGGAGTTAAAATTAGAAAATGACAAATTGCAGAATAACTGGCGAAGGGAAAAATATACATTTCAATTTCTGATTCTTTGAAATTTGTAAAAATTGCTATATCTTTAGAAATATTTATTTAAATTTTTAAATATAAAATAATTATTAAATGGTTTAGAAGGAATAAATATGTGTTTTTTAATTTCATTTTAATACACCATTTATATTAAATTATCACTTAGTAATATTTATTTTAAGAATTTTATATAAAAAGTATTCTTTTTGCTTCGCCCCTTTAAGCCAGTCCTTATATAAGGATATATTTCTTGCAATATGCTGTTAATACGAAATGTACGCATGTAATTATGCAACATACTTGGATACAAGTTAGGAGAAACGTTTAAACTATTATATGTATTATATGCATCCCGCGATAGATTATATGAATTTTTATAATTAATATCAGATTGTTTCGGTTCGTGTATTCAAAAAAATCATTGAGTTCACAAACTCAGCTAAGAAAGAAAAATGCGCTACTAATAAGGTCTAATATTGTTGGCTATTGACATCATTTTTTCAAGAAATTAGTGAGGACTCGGATAAATTACTATCAGAGAATCCTTTAGCACCAGGTGTAATTGGTGTCGAAACAAGAAAAAAAAAAATCCTTACTTCGTGCCACCTTTTGGCAAATATTTAACTTCATCCTTACGGATTCCCTTGTGTGCATCCCAGAATAAAATGATACCTCTATTTTTTTTTCTTTCTTTCTATTTCTCCACACGGTTCCGTAATATAAATCACCCTGGGATCGCCACAGGACATACGTTTAAAATATCCATGAGACATACGTTGACTACCGTGAATACCGGGCACGCAGTTGTCTCTGTACGGACAGGTCTTCTCCACGATCGGTCCATAGCCTGATCTCAGTCACTTTGTGGCTACTTTTCTGATCAGGTGGTGGGTGTTCTCCCCCCACCCTCCCCTTCAACGGTGCTCTTAGGGTAAACGCTTTTAACCTCGTTAATCGAACAGGCGCCAAAAGTATATAGTCAGCCGCCCCCTGGTGGAGAAAAAAAAGTCCAAATGTCTCCACAACACGAGGCGCTTATTTGGTGTAAAAACTAAGAGACGAGGGACTTTTCCTCATAAAAAACGTGTGAAGATCAACGAAAGAGGGGTGAAGACAAGATTATACTTAAAAAACAAAGTTTATTTGAAACACCAGGTTTACAAACAAGCTCGTTTTTCTCCCTGTGCTCAAGTGTTGCCAGTTCAAATGATTTCGCCTTCGTGTCCGATAGTCGGTAATCTCGGCAAATATTTAGTTTCGGTATGTAAACCGCACTCTCTCTCTCTCTCTCTCTCTCTCTCTCTCTCTCTCTCTCTCTCTCCGTTGTTAATTCCTTCTTGCAGTCGCTGACAAACTTCTCGGCTACCTTTCCGCCCACAAATAAAAAATATCAGCACTTCCCATCAGGTAAAAAAAAAAAATGAACAGAAAGAGCAGCAGAACCCACTCCGAACTCATCCCCGCCCTGCATCCCCGCCTGCATCCTTTGCTTCCAACAGCAGCAGCCAGTGGATCTACATGTGGGCCGTCTCCCTTGCACGTCAGCGTCGGTGACAATATCGATATTTGGTTTAGATTTGCGCCCGCGTAGGAATTAATTAAGCCTATTTGGGTGGCGCAACTAGGCCGGGCACAAAGAGAAACGGATTTCATTTCGATCCGCGCTATCAAAAAACCATTTAGCCTTGAACAATGATAAAGTTTTTATTGGAAGCGTGAAGCCGCTTCGCATTCGTAATCTGGACGATATTAAAGTCGCGTTTATAACAAGCGTGGTGGCGGCGTTTCCCGGAGTAACGAGGCAGCCCTTTTAAGCCGAGCCTAGGGTTGCTATCAGAGGTTTTTGCTTCCCCATTGGCCAATGTGTTCTCGCTATCTCGGAATGAAGTCGGAAATTGAAATGTAGATTGCCCGGAGTGCAAATAAAGGAAAGGAAATTAAATTTTCATCGAACATCGTTTTTTCCATTAAGCTCAGTTGCCATCATCGCGTGGTGGATTTTTTTTTTCTTTCTCTCTCTCTCTTTCTCTTCCGACCTGCTTACTTGGCACGGCTGGATTTGTTTTCACTAGCGAGGTGTAGTCGCTTTGGCCACATTTCACACCCCAACCACGCGCGACTTAGTTTTGTTTTACTGACATTGCCCGTCCTGTGCGCCTTCTAACACCCCCCCCCCTCCCCCGAAACCTCGTCTATATATTGGGGCAGTAGAAAAACAGAAAGACAGAACGCCCGATGATCGCTGATTGTCTGAAGCAAGAAAAGCAATTCTCTCGCTAACCCCCCCCCGCCCCCTACAAAAAAAAAAAGGCTTAAGAATCAATAAGAAGCATATCAAATTGCACAATCGTTTCCTGCTGATTCGGGACTAAATTACAGAGGAATACCGTCTAACCAGCGTTCATGATTAGATTTTATCCACCCTCTACGTGTTTCCGCTTCACCAGAGTAAGAGGAGGGGAAAAGAAAAAGACCGGGGGGGGGGGGAGGAGAGAACGAAAGTAAAAATGGCTATCGGTGAAATTATAACTTTGTGAGATAAAACCATCTGCGCTTCTTACTGTCCAATTTACTATTTTGACTTCCAACTGAGACAAGTGGCCACCACCGGCTTTAGAAGATGAAATGTCTTCGAATGGGGGTGGGGTGGGGGTGGCTGTCGTTGCTGTATAAAAAGCGCTCTTCTCAGTAATGAGCCACTTTCAGAAAGGCGCGAGCTAGGAGAGGAATTAAGAAAACCAATTTACAAAATTGCCTTTCAGTCGTATCCGTCCATTCTCCCAAGTGCCGGTAAAGGGGTGGTCGCCTCTCTCTCATAGATGCTTCAGCCACTTATTTCCTGGTAACTACACTTGCGATAGTTAGAAAGCGAAAGAAGGAAGCAGAAGGATGAGAGAGGGGAACGAAGTAGAGTTTGTCCCACTTCCAGACATTTTCCAATCACTTAAAAGCTGTCCATATTAGCAGCTTCGAAGAGTTAGAGATTTTGTTGGCGTTCCCGACAAGGTTTCTAAACAAACAGCCACGAAGTGAGGTACAGAAAAGGACGATAGGACAACAAGACGCGAAAGAGACGCAGGGGATCCAAAGAGGGGGGAAAGAAAACAAAAGGGAGGGAAGAATACTCGAACTTCCCCCTCACCTTCTGCTTGGACAGGCTTTAGTTCCATTTAGTAAGGACCTTCCATTATCTGAAGTAGTTATTGTCTACATCTCGCTAATACAATTGGCCTTTTTGTCTCACCATACGGTGACAGCTTTCTTTTTATAGATTGATTAAGCTGTTGTTTTCCTCCTTCAAAAATTTAAGTTTTCGCTGGTTCAAGACATAAATAAAATTACTGTAACAGTTCCAGGTTTCACTGTCGGCTAAGAGACGACACGATGGGCAAAGGAAAGTTATTGATGTCACCGTGGATAGACAGGCAAGTTGGCTAAAGTGTGATGTGAACAGATGAAGATAATGTCGTTTAGCTACAGGACCAGAACTTGCGGAAGGAATGTGCGTTTGATACGCGAAAACAGTCTGAAAGTTAAGCACAAAATAAAACTATTTGTTAAATTGGTTAATGCAATGACGAAGAAAGACAGATGGAAAAAAAGAACAAGGGTGAAGAAAAATAGATAGCAGATGTTGATGGAAAGAAAAAGATGCTGGAGATGTGTGTGGGGGGGGGGAAGGCACACTTCCCTTTAACCTTCGCTTTCTAGGGAATGCTTTCTTACATGCCTGTAATCGAGAATTCGTTATTACGTGTCCAGATGCATGTGGCCATGCATAAAAGCCGAACCTACCCTCTGTTAGAAAGCTACTTGGAATTCTAATCCCAGTTAATCCTCTAATCCCAGATTCCAAGCAGACCTGGCAATAAAGTACCGTCCTGAGGGGGCTGATTTCCGTCACGACCCAAGTAACAGGGAGGCTGACCAGACCCAAGCTGCAGAGTGGTAAGAAACGGAGGCTGGCACAAGAATTTATTTGATTCTTACCCAGTTTCCTTTTAAAGTTTTCATGAGTAAAGCGGGTAATTCTGTCGCCGCTACGGACCACTGACAACTTGGAGAATACGTGACTAAGATAGTGATTAGTTAATCAAAGATTGAGAATTTATTGGATCTGCTCGACCCTTTCTTATTCGAATACATGTTTATCATTAGCAGAGGGATAACAAGAGATGAACAGTCTTAAGTTTTTGAAAGCGTATTGTTATCATTTCTCCATTGAGAAATGGGCGATTAGGGAAACATTAATTAAGCAAAGCATACCATAACAAGAATTGGAACGTGTGTGTGTGTGTGTATCATTTGCCCACTTCAAAAAATTTGAAGTGGACAAATGGCTTTAAATCAGGAGTTTATTTTGGAATGTGATGTAGAGAAAGTCACCCATTCTTTGCGTACTTTTATAATTACTAGGGGTGATCCAGGTATTTCCTAAACTTTACTAAACTTTTACTAAGCAGTTTACTAAACTTTTCCGTTATACGTAGCCAGAGCTATGAAATAAATCTGCTAATTTATTTTAATCTCGTTTTAAAGCTTGTGCCAATGAGAAAAAACATCATGGAAAGCTTGAATGTCTGTTGAGATTGGATATCGGCATCAGCAATATTAGAAAGAAGAACATGACATTTTTGAATCCACTTCAAACCTTCTCCTAATCAGTAAATGCAGTCGAATTGAAAAACACAGCGTATGCATGTAAGCTGTCCTTATATGCAGATCATATTTTGTGATGCTGTATCCGTGGGATGTGTTACTTCAGTGATATCTGTATTCTCTGACTTCTCAATGAGGTCATTAAGGATTGGGACACCGTTGTTAAGATTATTCAAATAGCCAGTTAAGGTAATGCAAAGACGACATTTGGTAAGGTGTCAACAGGAGATTGTTGATCACTATGTTAGTGTAAGATCTAGGCATCATCTCTTCTCCTCACAATATCCATCTTTTTCATTTTCAAAGTTTTGTTGATTTTTGAAATTTTCGTATTGCATTCTCTGCGCGCGCGTGTGTGTGAATCTTGTACATAAAGGTTATATATATATTATACTTCTTCAAAGGTAGAACTGCCAAATAATTTGGATTAAAACTGACTGCCTAATTTTTGAAAATAAAAGGCATTTATTTTTAGTCATGAATTTCCTAAATTCTTCCGGTGAATTACAAAAGAAAAGTCAATCATTCTTTGATTATATGCTCATCTTTTCCTGTAATGGTTCTTCCGGTTCCCTCTGAGAATGCAATATTAAACCAAAGCAACTTGGCAGTGAACCAACAGATTTGTCATCTTAATTAAACAAATGAGTCAAAAGCCATTCGATTTAGTGAAGAACACCACAAAATGAGATCTTTAGACTACTTTAGAGTTTGTAAAGTAGTCTTAATAATAATCCTAATATACAGAAATAATGTATGTTAGGATTAAACGGTGTACTTGAGCATTCAAAATTTGCTGCGTGTGTGTGTGTGGGGGGGTGACGTTTTGAGAGAAGGAGCAAGTAAAGAGTTTGCTTTTTGTAATTGGTTTTATTTTCTCCCAAACTATGAGTCGGTTCGACTAACCTCCCTTTGCACATTATACATAAACATTCTTAGATTAATGTTTTAAGAAATATTTTAAGATGGAATCATTAAATTACAGTTGAAATATGTATGACACTCTCATTACACTTAGAAGTATTACACAAAGTCAGTTTTTTTTTTTTTTTTGTTTGTTTTTCGTTAAAGCGAAGGTGAGTTCGACGAAATTTGCTTTCAGTTTAAAATTATCCCATCAACTTGCCTTTCTTACTACGAAGATGGTAAGCGAAGTGACAACTAAAAATTTGCCCAGCTGACTTGATATATCCTTTGGTTGATTAGATAGGGGATTATAAGTAGAGACATTTACTTATTGAATTTTTCTTAGAGATCCAAACATCCTTATAAGGACTGGCTTAAAGGGGCGAAGCAAGAATGCTTTTCATCTTCCCCGTTATCTGTAGAGGACAGTGTATGGATAAGATGTTATTGAGCTATTAAAGCTCTGATCATGGCAGGAGAGTAGCAGCAATAGCCGAGCCTCAGTTAGAACTTCATTGGTTTCAGCATTGCCATCCATTACCCTCCAAGGTTACATCCATTACCCTCCAAGGTTATTAATCACCGCATTTCATCTCACGGTCGATTCTCTTCCCAGCTCCGAGATCCAAACATACTTTTATCAGATTTTTTTATGGTCATATTATCAGAACTTTTATGTGGTGTATGTTCGCAATGCCTTCTTATCTTCTTTATTTCATTTTTTTTTTTTTTTTTTTTTTTTTTTTTTTTTTTAATGTTAGGCACATATACGAGAGGTTGGCTGGTCAACCTATAGTACTTTAGTATCGTATATGGGTAGCGAATTAGTAGAAGTTCGCTTTCATTTAGCGAATTAGTAGAAATAAGAGCAATCCACAGGGAGATCAACCTGGCGAGTATGTTACATTCATATGTTTTCTCAAATACGTTTCACTCGAATACCCGTATGGCTTTTGTTCGTTAATACAAAAGGGCTACTTTACATGATTCTATATATCATTAGCAGGGGCGGCTCGTGCATAGGCACTGCGGAATATATATATATAT
Organism: Typopeltis vanoorti; assembly: GCF_054136105.1. NCBI lineage: Eukaryota > Metazoa > Arthropoda > Arachnida > Uropygi > Thelyphonidae > Typopeltis > Typopeltis vanoorti. Next base: position 72,510,034 of record NC_143573.1, on the reverse strand, counting down.
ATATATATATATTAATTTATTTATATTTGCTTTAATATGTTTTAAAATTAAATATTGTAACATTTAATTTGATCATCAACAATCCTATACAATTCTCTTATTTTGTATAAAAAATAATAAAAATCCATCTTGCAGCACTTAGCAGGGCGCTAGCAGCACTGTGTTTACCACAGTGTCCTATTGCTACGCGCGCAAGCATATGCACGTCATAGTGAGATGCGCGCTATTAGCGTAACGCGGCACTGTCCGTCGCGCAGTTCCACTGTTGTTTACATGCAGTTTGCGCCAGTAGTAGTGTTCGTAGTGCTTATCGCGTTTACTCCGTCTCTTTAAATATTTGGACATTACAATTAAAGACATGACATTTGTTATAGTTTTTATTTTAGAACATTATCGAGGTTATGATAATGGATTTTATTTTTAAGTAATTTTGAATTATACCGAACTGTATAATTTTATGGATAATAAACAATATTTTTCCAAGTTTAATTTTAATTTTTACCATAATTTTGATATTTTATCCAAACACGTATACACTGTACTTACAGTGTGTATGTATATTTCGAAAGTTGCAGCACCCCCACGATTTCAAGCCACGAGCCACCACTGATTATTAGGCTGTTAAATTTATTGTAAAAAATATTTTTGCTCCTCACATCGTGCTTTATATCGACAGTGATTTTTTTTTTTAAATTTTAAATATACTTTATAAAAGCTGTCTTTTTCAAACAAAATAAAATACAGTGAACATAATATTTGATTATTCGCTGAACGCACAAGAAGTTCATAACGATCGCTTTATCCTTATAGTTCAATAGAAATTTATGATCCATTATCTTCAGCACGGGCGCAATGAACTTAATGCTCAGCTATATCCTGTCATAACAAAAGAAGCAACCTAGAAGATATTTTAGTGGCCATTTCTAGTCGGGCTTAGAATGAATAAAAATCAGGAAGAAAAAAAAAAACTACGCGAAAATAGAAATAAAGTGAAATGGAAAACCCAGACAAGTGGAATTATTTATGGTTGTGCGATAAGCGATGAACTGGCTAATATAGGATGACTCTAAAGTTAATTAACAAAATGATAATGAAAACCTTAGAACCGCTAGCCAGCTATCGGAAGGGGAAATAAATAAGGAAAAAATAAATGCTAAATAATGGACGCATTGCTAGATAAACTGGAAAAAAGGTGTTGTTTTCTGAAAAATAAAGTGAGTTTGAACGAAGAAAACAACCGTGAATATAAAATGGATGAAATAAATTAAAAATAAAGTAGGTATGATTAATTAACAATAATGCCGAGTACATTATGATAGCGGAGGGGATGTCTAGTTCTAGCATTTCTTCCCGAAAAAATATATAAATGAAGATCGGTCTCAGAAAAGTACGTGGATATTAAAAGAAGGTTAACTGACTTCCTAAATCAGAGAGATTACAGCGCGCAACTCCACCAAAATCTTAAAAAGCTGAAGTTGCACATAAGCAACAACGATTTGTGAAGAACTATCCAAAATGCATTACAAACTATTTAGTTTCTGCAATTAGCTCGTTAAACCATGTTGTCAGCGCATATTTTTATTCTACAAATAAACTATTCTCTATAGATTAATGTATCTTCAGGTATCCTTCATATATTGCAGCGCTGATCCTGTGATGGGTTGAATTAATTGACTCCGAAATTTTATTAAAAGCAACAGTAGAGTAATATCAAAACGGTACGTCAGAGTGTGAAGTGAAGGGATTAATATAAATTCAACATTGTTATCGGAAACGAATAAATAACGCAACTATCTCTCACGAAGCCAATTATCCATTCTGCCTTCTTTAACGCCGGCAATAAAGATGTTGTAGCTTTTCCCCATAAATCACTTTTCGAGAATTATGAAACACAATGTTTGGATTAACCCTAATTGCATGATATGATAGCGCTTCGGGGCTCAAAATTTATTAGGAGATCCAGAAAATGGGCAGCATTATAATCAGTTAAATCCATTTTTCTTCAGCTAAAAATTAAAACTGTGTTGGGTCTCTCGAAGAGATTTAAATGGACCATTGAATTGAATTTTCTGATAATTGAGCTTTTCTTTCATTAAATAGCGTATATGATTTCAATTGCTGTGTTAATGATAACAATAAAAAAACTGGTATTTATGTCTGAATGCGTAAAGTAACAATGCAACGATATCTGCGCATGTGCATATTTGGATATCCAACAATGTGTGTTTCGGCTTTTAAATTTAGTTGACTTTTTTTTTAAGCGATATCTGCGCATGCGCATATCCAACAATGTGTGTTTCAACTTTTAAATTTAGCAGACTTTCTTTTTTTCCTTTTCTTTTTTTTAAAGCGATATCTGCGCATGCGCATATCCAACAATGTGTGTTTTAGCTTTTAAATTTACTAGACTTTCTTTTTTTTTCACATATAGTCTGTATAGAAGTAGCTGACAAAATTGTATTTAATGAAAAACTAAGCTAATAAATATCAAAAGTTCAAAATACAAGAAATTACAAGTAATAAACGAATGAATTGTTTATATATCACAAAATAAATATTTTACTCTAAATGTCAGCTTTTTCTATACTTTTAATTATTCCATAACCCACTGTTTTTTGTATGGTTTTTCTCCGTTTGCAATCGTCTGTTCTCTCATTCCAGTCCCATTACTGGCAATTTGTTTTATTCTCAGTGTTTATTCTTACAATCGTGGTTAAGTTTCTTTGCTTTGTCTGAATTCATCGTCTTTTATTTATTTATCTTGCCCACTTTCTTAGCATATTCCATATTCCAACTTTTCCTATTAACAGGCTGATAGATTAAACATAAACCACTTTAAACTTGAATGCAATTAAAAGTTTATTTATTTATTTATTTCAGAATGTTTATTTTTGGTAAAATGTGAGTGTAATATCATTACCTTGTATCTCCATGTAAAATGCACTTGTAAAAACTAACGGTGCAGACCGGTGACGCCACCTAGTGTGCGAAGTATTGCCTAATTTAATATTAAATGCACCGAGCATTATTAAATTGTAATTTTTCGTTAAATTCCATTTAAATGAAAATTTCCATGAAAAGAACTTTTGCGACAACTTCCATTTGGCCGCTAAAGAAGTGAAATTATTGGAAAGTCGTAGGAGACGCTGTGATGTTAGTCTGCGGAGGTTGAAAAGCACTTGAGATTGCTGGGATGGTTTGAACTTAGTCAGCAAGATCTGGTGCACTTTTCTTTACAAAGTGTTTGCTGATGTTTTCTGAATGGCTTGCAAACGTAATCCGAACTGAGATATTAAGGCAGCAGGTGATTTTTAATATGAATTTAATATTGGAGTTTAACTCCGAGGGAGTCCACTGAAGAGACTTCTTCCGTCAAGTTTTTTTTTTCCCGAAACGGTGTCAAATTAAAATCGAGGGACATTTCCCCTATCATACATTGCTTAGAATAATCTGAATCATAAACGAGTATTAGCGAAAAAAGTATTCATTTATTGCTTACACGTGGACTTTAACGTTTACTTAAGTGTTGCTACTCTAATTTATTTTCATATTTATTCAAACTGATTTTATTTAAAGGTGAAGTAGACTATTTTTAAACGTATTATTTGAAGAATTGTATGCAGTTTACCAGCGAAGCTATTCAAAAAATTTGAAATAGAATCCGAAAATATGAAAAGAAATAATTTTATTTTTTAAAATAAATTATGGTGTGTTAACATTTATATAGAATATTTTAAGAAAATGGCATAATAAATAGTAATCTTCAAAAAAGTAAGTTACTTTTATTATTTTAATTACGTTTTATTAAAAATTTTAATGTTTAATATAATAATAGTTAAAATGCGGTTCTATTATCAGCAATTACTATTTTCAGATTATAATTTAGTCTTATACTTATCTCCTGGGTGGTCAAGTATGCATTAATCGGCTGCTTATATTACTGAGGCTCTTTATTTCAGTAAATCTTATTAATTCTCTTTATGTGATCAGGAGCGAATGCTGGTCTTGAAATTCACGCTTGTTCTTGTTATCATTCAGGGAGTGAGAGGTGTGATTGAAGTCTGATTAGCGGAATAATGAATTACTGACTATTTAAAACTATATATTTAGAAATTTATGTACATTTAATCATACAAATACAGCATTTATTTTACAAACGATATTCTATCTTTTTCAATTTAGTTACTTGAATACAAATTCTACTCTACTGTTCTTCTTTATGAACTGGTCAATAACAGTCATGAAAAGTTGGTTGTAACTTAATTTTCCCAAGCAACACGCACACTTGTAAAGGCTGGCTGAAGCTCACTGGCTAGAGCTACTTTCACTGCTTATGGCCTGTGTTTAAGACGACGTGAAGGGAGCGGAAATGGCTATGCGCGTGCATGAAATCACAGTGCTGCATCGAGGACCTGGAAGCTCCTACAACCGAGCAAGTCAAGGTAGCTTTGACTAGACGAGCAAGCATCGGCCTTCGATACACAACGCAAAGCTCAATTATTGCCGCGCAAGCTTAAGACGTCTTCTATCTACAAAAATAAAAGCCTAAATGGAATGCTTATAAATGCATGCATTTATTAACAAATAAATATTACTTTTTTTTTTTTCAATTAATAAGCTTGCGCAGAAAGCATGGAGTATTAGCCCCTGTATGTGATTTTTATCATTAACTCGTAACAGATGAGATATTCGCTATCACTATATTAGCTTTTGTTTCTGTTTGCTTTTATTTATTTTTTATTTTTTTCTATTTTGCTTTTATGCGCCAACCATGCTTGGATAAAGGACTTTATCCTCTCCATGCCACTACAGTATATTGTCTTCCAAGGTCCGTTGGGATATTTCATAATATTCACTGCTCATGACATAATTTCAATAGCTGGTTTTGAAGCAATGTATAGGTTTCATCCGCCATCCCAAATGTTGCACATTTTGAGTAGCGCTGATCAGTGCTCGACTCCACCGTTTTCTACATTTTTTAAAAACATTACATTTCTTAATAGTCTTTTTTCTTTAGTGATATTTAATTACCATTTTACTGACATAATATTTACAGCATTAAATATTTTTTGGGGGGCTAGATGGGTGAAGCAAGAATGCTTTTCATATTCCCCTTTATCTGTAGAACAAAATATATGTATGGATGGAATGTTATTGAGCTATAAGTTCTGGTAACAGTAATAGCCGAGCCTCAGTTAAAACTTCATTGGCTACAGCATTGCCATGCCCTCCATTTGCAGCATCCTTATAGTCCTTATAAGGACTGGCTTAAAGGGGCGAAGCAAGAATGCTTTTCATCTTCCCCGTTATCTGTAGAGGACAGTGTAGGGATAAGGGGTTATTAAGCTATTAAAGCTCTGATCATGGCAGGAGGGTAACAGCAATAGCCGAGCCTCAGTTAGAACTTCATTAGCTACAGCATTGGCATCCATTACCCTCCAAGGGTATTGGATGGAATGAATCAATCACCGCATCTCACGGTCGATTGATCCCATTTGCAGCATATTCCTGTTCTTTCTTATTTAAATAATTTTATTAAATTTTACTTTTGGTGTCTAATGCGAATTTTTTTCACCCGTTGATTCTTATCGCTAAAGAAGTGCTTTTCAAAGTAGAATAATTTATTGCACATTTTCTATTAATATAGAAAATATAAAAAATATTACGAGCTATCAGAAGATTGCTAAAAACCAAATAATGTATTATTTGTTTGTGCCATCCTCCAAGACTAAATGCTGGATTATTGTTAAGTATTTAGTCATTATTTGGTTTTCAGCTATCGCTTACCGAAGTATTTTCTTTATTAGCAGAAAAACCACAGTTTTAGCTATTAAGACCTGCAAATCTTTTTTTTTTTTCTTTTTTTTTTCCGGTAAACTTTTTTTCCCTGCATAATTTCAATGTCTGTTTTTGTCTGTCTGGTTCGTGAAATGTATTCATGGGTTTACCAAATATAATCCAATATTTGCTAACGTAGTATGGATCTATAATGAAATTAATTAATTATAAAGTACATTATTTATTGCGAAATTTAGAAGTGAACGCAAAAAGAGTGGAATAGAAATTTTTCAAATAAAGTATAATAATAAAATTTTACGCTTACATAAAGATATCCAACAGGGGAATAAAAGCCACAAAGGTCTTCATTATTCTTCTTTCCCACAAAACGCTTCTGCAGACTATTCGTTAAGTCCATCTCAACTAGATAGAATATAGCTTTTTTTTTTTTTTAAACGAAATTCTTTGACTAAATGTTTTCAGCTCAATCGAATTAAGCTATAGCAGGATTTCAGCAACTTTTTGATCTCCTCTTTCTGCACACGCCATTGAAGTTCACATCCTGCGACCCATAGCCTTCTTTAATCAGTTTGTATAAAAATACAAGTGATATTCTAAAAATCTCTTTAAAATGTTGAGGGAGTTGGCTGTAAATTTGAAGTAGCTACAATTTAAATCGATCTAAAATAGGTTTTGAAATGCACCAACACAGTAACAGTTAAACCAACAGTATTCAAAATATCTGCCTCGTTTTAAATGGCAAAAACATTCTTATTTTTCAACATTGTCTGGTGTTTTTATATTTTAGATGTCTTAGCAGATCCTGGTCGCTGACTGACTAACTGCACAGATTTTTTTGTCACTTTCCAAGTTAGTCGATGTTTGGCACAGTAGAGTCGAGTTTCTTCTGTGAGCAGGTCTGGTTTCATCTATACAGCCCAGTAAAAATCAACTGTTGAACTCATACTAGTTAGGGTTTAGGATCACGAGATGGCGGCAGGTAGAAGTATTTTCACCAGATTTTTTTTTTAAATTGATTGTAGCCGTAAGTTCATCTATCGCTGATTGGTCAAAACAGCGAGCAGTTGTCCACCGATTTAAAACAAAAGTTAGTCAAGGCTTAAAGAGATCTGCCACACTCCCTTTTGAAAATAAAAAAGTGGTAGAGAGGTTGCTATTTCTTTATTTAAAATATATCCATTGAAAAATGACATTTAGAATCACATTTCTCGAGTGTCATGTGATGAAAACTTCCTCATTCTGATTTCTCAGATAACCTTCAACATTGAATTGAAGCATTGCTTTTCCCAAAGTCTGCATTCTTTTCACTAACGACACACCGGCTCAACATTGACAGAGGATTAAAGCGTTTTTTATTCATTATTAGGGCAGCACAGTTCCGGTAATTTTTCCACATTATGTCCTCCACTTTTTTTTTTATAAAAATATTTGGAAACCGCCCAAAAATGCCTTTATATCGCTATTATGTAGATATATTCAGTTAGCTGATATACGATGGCTTTCATTGGAATAAAAAATAAATAAAAGAGTGGTAAAAAAGTGTAAGTAATTTAGAAGTTTTAATGCAGCTTAAATCGCCAAATTTGGATAGTCGGTTTTTTTTTTTTTTTCCTGAAAACTAGCTGCGAATAAAAAAAAAAGAATGGTTCCACAAAATAATAAAAAAAAAAAGATATTCAGATTAATTTAAATTTGTCCTTTAAAATCAGTACAGAATGTGACAGAATGAATGATATTTCAATACTGCCAATTTCACAACTACTTTATTGATTCTATCAGAACAGATCTATCTCATAAACGCTTCCTGGGAAGCTGTGTCCACAATATATAAAATATAAAATTTATAGTTATCGTACCCGACAATAGATGGCAGCACATTTAGCTGCTGGCTGAAAGTTGCTTTAATGGCTGTAAAAATTTTAATTAAGGAAAACTATGCATGATATAGAGCGATATTTAAATATCTAGTAATATTTACTTTTCATTTTAAAATTAAGTGGTGAAATGTTAATTTATAGAGTAGTAAAGCAGCTGTTAATCAATAAACCACTTGAAGACTCAATCACTGGTCGTTTTGATCAGTCCAGGAAAGCTCCAAAATCTCTTATTAATCTTCAGTACGATGTTTACATAAAGAAGAAAACTATTTCAATAACGCTAAACATTAAATATTGTGGTAGATTGGATGTTCCCAATCGAATAAGTTCATTTATACGTATTTCAAATCAAACATTATTTATTTTGTCACCGACTAATAGCTATTTTATTTATTTTTTATTATTTATAATTACTTAATTATTTAAAAATTTTTATTTCAATAAAATTAACTTACAGAGATTATTTTTGAATAAAGAAATTAACTTTTTTTAAGATGTGTTTCCCCGACATAAAATTTTGATAAAATCCGATAAGCAGATGTGAACTAGAATTATCCAAATAATTTCATTTTGGATTCCATCAGGTGTTTTGTTGATGAAATTCGTCATAAAACATTTCGAATTGAGAAGCCTGTATTGGGTAAATGGAAACTGTTATTAGCACGTGATGCACCCGAAGTCTCAGTGTGGGAGGAAAATGTACTCCACTATACGACTCAGCGTCTTCACTTCTTAATCATCCGCTACACACAACAGCACCACCACCACCATCAATACATAACGCATCTACTGTCCACCATCGCACCAATAGAATTTTTTCTGTAAACTGCATGTATCCTCTTGGCCGATTTGCCTGTATGTGGAATGAAAAACCCCCTTCACGGAAGTTAAAACCCCTAATACCTCCGTATGAGATCGGCTAACTGACCATCATTTGAAAAGAGCCCGTCTAAAATCTACGAAGGCGTTTTAAGATTTTTGGAATTCGGTTTTGGTTTTAACCAAGTTATCTGCAATTACAGAATTGAACCAAAGAAAATTACATGTCTAATATAGCACAAAAATCAGCAAACAGTTCAGCAGTTGTCGTGATGAATGTCACTATACAAGTATGCCATTATGAAACCCAATTTTTTGGGGAAGGAGAGGGGGGGTTACATGTAATAATTTCCTTATTACTTATTTAAACAGTCCATGACATACAGAAGGTTAGACCTCCATTCACACATTACATATATATATATATATATATATATATATATATATGATAATATGCAAGGTGGATTCGAATCTCATCTAGGATATAATGGGCCTTTATAACGGCTTTTCAAAGCCAGGTTAGTTAGGCCAGCTTATACCAAGATAGGGGCTTTTCTAGTGAAACTCGGTTTTTCATCTTTCAAGCCAGGAGAAGAAATAGACATAATAAAGTGGCGTCTACTTTAGTTCATTTCCATTGAGCCCCTAACTCAAATATTGACCAGATGGATTTCCCAAAAGGCAGTGAACATTGTTTATAGTCCTTATAAGGACTGGCTTAAAGGGGCGAAGCAAGAATGCTTTTCATCTTCCCCGTTATCTGTAGAGGACAGTGTAGGGATAAGGTGTTATTGAGCTATTAAAGCTCTGATCATGGCAGGAGGGTAACAACAATAGCCGAGCCTCAGTTAGGACTCCATTGGCTACAGCATTGCCATCCATTACCCTCCAAGAGTATTAATCACCGCATCTCACGGTCCCTCATCTGAACATTAAGTTCTTAAAAGAACTGGGTGATGGACTGAGTCCTTGACTCTTTATCCCGTCATCTGAATGAAGAAAATCTGTGTGGATGGAGTGTTATTGAGCTAAAAAGCTCTAGTCATGGCTGGGTAACGGCAATAGCCGAGCCTCAGTTAAAACTTCATTGGCTACAGCATTGCCATTTGTTACCCTGGAAGTCCTAAAAAGGACTTCACCATCTCCTTGTTCCTCATCTGAACATTGTATAAGTGGGATATATCATAGGGCATGTTAATATAAAATTAATTATGGTGTTCTATTGAACACATCGGAATCTTTTTAACAGCTTAATATATTTAGAAATAATATAGTTATGATGGAGTTTATAATAATTATTATAATATTAAATTTATAAATTTTAAATGTATATGATATAGTGCTAGAAATATTGTGGTATGCATTTGTAGGATTAGAAATAGCACTTTGTAATCTTTGGTATTCGCTTCACTGTTATAAATTTAAATGTTATTACCGAAAATGTGTGACAGTACTGTATTATAAAAGATTAAACGACATCTTATTTACATAAATATAATATAAATCTTTTGCATTTAGAATAAATAGTTTTCTTCTTGCACTACTTGAGTAAATCTGCTAGTCCATTTATGCATGAAATTAATTTTCTCTGAGATCTGTAAAGAATCCTAAAGATTTTCTCTTTCAGGAATGTTAATGTGAATAATGGAAACTAAGCGATCGCAAGTTGATTTCTGTTGGAACAAATCGGACTCGTCAATGCTCTTGGAATCTGAACTGTGCGTTCAGATTCCATGAGTATTTCTTCCTGGAAGAATCAAATGAATTATTCTAATCACTAAAATAAAGAGCCTAAAGGATTCAGTTCGGCGACGCAAAATTAAATAAGTCAAGTGGATGTTAGATCCAGCATTATTTCAAAGCCGAATGTAGAAACCTAGAAAGTTTTGCATATCGTAAGTTGCCTTAGTGTGGACTACTTAAAAGACATAGGCGCAGCCCAAGCCTTTTTATATAATCGCCTTTTATTAGTCCATTTTGATAATGTTTTCATTAGCCTGACAACTGTTTCGAACTGGTTGGTTCTCTTCAGAGAGCAGACACTCTATATAAGTAAAGCCCATCTCTAAAAATTAGGCGATCCCCCGGTCACTCCCTTACGAGTGACCGTCCAACTCGGCGTGGGTTGGTTCCGCTCAGTGACAGGCTCGACCTACCAATGAGCAGAACTGCTCGTATTCCTGGGAAAAGCATCCACCGACAAAGCTCCACACGGGTCACTTTCCCAGGAGACTCGAATTTTGCTCTCTCAGGGCAATCACCCCCCCCCTCCCTTCACCGGGAGCGAAATTCCCAAGGCCTGTTTATGTGCGGGCTACCTCTCCAAAAACTCGATCACTCCCTCAACAGTGACCTGAAGGATCTTTTAGCTCAGCGGTGGCTCTGCTCATTGACAGGCTCACCCTACCACTGAACTGAACAGAACCGCTCATATTCATGGAAAAGCATCCACCGACAAGGCCCCACGTGCCGGAAAACACTTTTCCCGGAGACTCAGCAGTGAACCAGGCACTGCCTTGTGGTACACCACTGGTTACTTTAAATTTTGCATACTCACATCCCCCGTGTACCATTTTTTGATGTCTGTCAGTCAGCCATCCTCTTATCCATGCTAATATTGTATATTCTATAACCCATACCCCCAATTTATGCAACAGCCCACCATGCTGTATTCTGTCAATAGCCTCAGTAAGATCCAAAAGTATCATGGCGTATCCTTTCCCCTTATCTAGTTCAATAGTACATTGTTATAGAATGGGAGCGAGTTGCTAAAACATGAACTTTCCTTAGAAAATCCATGTTACTCATTGCAAAGTCGAGATTCAATGTCAACCCATTTCTGAATGCGAGCCATAACCAAGTTTTCCCAAATAGAATGGGAGCGAGTTGCTAAAACATGAACTTTCCTTAGAAAATCCATGTTACTCATTGCAAAGTCGAGATTCAATGTCAACCCATTTCTGAATGCGAGCCATAACCAAGTTTTCCCAAATCTTCTCTATCTTCTCTACAAGAAAGCCTTAAAAGAGCAAAAACTCTGGTTCAGCACGAATGGACGAAAATGTCATATGAATATATTTTTCGTAAGCGAACTCTCGATAGGTGCGTAAAAATAATTACTAAAATAGAAAGAAAAAGACTTTATTTTGGCAATAAAAATTTACTTAAACAAGACAGATATTAGATCCAACATTATTTCAAAGAGAAATATAGAAACTATGAAATTTTCTAGTTTCTAAAGAAACTATGACATTGATGAACTTACCATACGAAACTTTCATAGTTTCTCCATCCCGCATTATTTTAAATTCAGTAAAATATTCTTTCAGTAGAAAATGTATGTTCTTATTATGTTAAGGTGTTCCTTATTCATTCATCACTTCCACGTTCAATTTATTTTTGAAAGTAAAAGCAACACGTTTACTAAGGTGCTATTGCAAAACTATAAAAAATTAAAGAAATTAGCGAATACAAATGCATTTGCGCACCTGCCTGTCTGTTTACGAGTCTTATGGAGGAGGAAAAATATTTTCTTGTTCTGCCATCCTACACAAAGCAGTCAAAGTGGACGAAAACACACGCAATTTACAGATGCAACACCCCATCGTACTTCCTTTGGCATATTCCAAAAACAACAGGATCCTTTTTTTTTTTAAATTATATACATCCATTTATAAGAAAATAATTAAGAACAGCGAAAATCGAAAGAACTAAACTACTCACTGCACAGACCTGATCTTACACGTGATTTTCATCTCTTTGGTGTATGGTGCGCCCGGGAAGCTGAGAAGAGATCTGTAACCGATAGCGACTTGCAATACGCTATCGTTTCTAGGTAAAGATACTTAACAATGATATGCTAGGATGTTTTTAGCAACCATATGGGAAAGCAATGAGCCCAAAGTGGTATCATAGATGGGCCTGCTTCAAAACAAAGCCTTCGCATAAGATTGCTTGATACTTTTTTTTTCCTTGCAAAAACCTGTAATGTTCTGAAAGGCATAACTGTCAAGACTTGCAACCAAACGATATACTGGTTTTAAAATTTAATGAGAAGTCAGTTCTCTTTCTGCAATTTTCTGTTCGCCATCAATCACTACGACAAACTTTTTAAATCAACAAAATTGGTACTGAAACAATGCATAGTTAGTTTCCGTGTCAACGCATCACTAAGCTATTTTAAATCATCCTTGGGAAATAACAATTTTGAAATATTATCAAAACGTTGCTGTTAAAACTAAGACTTAAATCTCAAGAGCACATCTGAAAAACAAGCACGGATTTCGCTCTCCTCATTCCTTTTAAACACTGCTTGAACTTGATAAAGAACTGCTCACCTAATCAATTCCTAAAAACAACAAGAAAAAACGAAATACTTTAAGTTCGTGTCAACCTAGGATGCTCACAATTCACAGAACGACCGTCCTACAAGGACAGCAAGCAATCTGGAAGTTTTATGTCATAAAATAAATGCCGGAAAATTATCTTACATCCGGGTGGAAATCACCCTTATTCCGGTCCCCAAGCAGTGAAGTATGTCAAGTTACGACAGTATCCCTCAAATACGTCTAGACATCAATATGTCCTAAAAGAAAACCTTTGTTTTCTTTTAGGACACCTTAAATAAAAAATATAAATGCTCTTGTCTTCCACTAAAGTACGAAATTGTCATTCACTAAATATTTCTGAACCATTGTAAAAAACATTGATCTCTTGATTTTGCAGAAATATGTTTATACATTTCAAATGAATCAAGATGTAATTGATGATAGCAGTAATAACGTCTTGACACAATAATTTATGTAGTACGTAAGTGCGTATTTATATTCATCTAGACAGCTAAGCATTAAAATAATCTGATGCCTTCGCAGATAGCATTGTTCCGGTTACAGACAGAAGGTGCTCGTCTGACATAACCATGACCACGTGTCAGAGACACGATATAGATGTTAATATCGTTATTGTCTAACCCTAAGCTGATGTTTTCCTCCTGACTGATACAAGTGCCAAATTGTCAGATACACGAACTTGCTGCACGACAAGAAGACTACTTTGATCTTTTTGCGTCCCATAAAACCATCATTATTATATCAGTATAAAGTTGAATGGGGAACCGTATTAATAATGCAAGAAACTGTATATAATGTGCATATGATAAAAAAAAAAGCATATTATTGGTATTATTGAACAATAACTTCGTTTGCAATGCTTTATGTGCGGTTTAACGTTATCATCATTACTTAGAAGTATTTATTAGCGAAATTATAAATCTAATGGATGTGAATCTATCACGATGCACAGAAGAGAGGATTGATAGATAGTAACCAATTATTTTCAATTAAACATGTAAAGCTTTGAGAATCAAAAGCATCCGTGGGGTTCAGTTGAATTCTGAAATAAAAATGAAGTGTAAATTATGAATATATTTGTTAATTTTATAGCATCTTTGTCAAAGGTGGGTAGTTTTTCCGTTTTTTATTAATTTATTTATTAAACCAATTGAAAAAAAAAAAAAAACTCGAAATATTCAATGATTTGTTAGCTTACTGAAAGTTGGATTGAAGTTATTTCTATGTTGACTTGTGCTGCCATCTATTAACACGTTGATGTATTAAGATCATATTATGGTGGTGTGGAATGGCTAACCTGTGTCCTGTGTATGTGTACTATATAAATATCACAATTACAAATTATAGTTAACGCAATAAAAATGAAATTTTAAATCAGTCAAATTATTATGAATTCTAAATAATCTAACAACATTTTTAACTTAATACATCACCAGTTTTTTATAATTTGTTTGAAGTGGAACGTTATTAATATTACCACAGATTTTATTTCACAGAGTAAGCATCGACTCAGCGAAAATTGTATAAATATTCTCGATTGTTTATTATATTTTAGTGGAAATTGTTAGTTTAAGACAGACCGTGAATTCATACCGTCGACAGGGTGTAGCATAGAGGCAGCCTGCCTAACGGTGCTGCTTAACGAGGGCGCTCGTTCAGCCGTAGTACGGCAACAAGATATTTTACAAAAATACAGCGTTTAGTTTAGCAAATAAAAAAGGCGCCAGTTCCCATTGACGGTTAAATATGTGCTTATTATATTTTATTAATAAAAAATTAGTCATACATAGTAAAACTAAACATTTTAGAACCCACTTTTAGATACTTAAGGAAACAACCCATAAAGTATCATACGATGTGAATTTCATAAACTTTTAAAGTCTATATATATATATATATATTAAATTGTATTATGCATGAATTCTCCTACTCAAATTGCGAGTCTCTATCGCCCCCGACCTTCACATCTTACTCCCTGCAGCAAACATACCCCCTCCACAACAGCAACTATATTGCAAAAACAAGAAAAGCAATTAGTTTTATCATGTCACTGAATAAGGTTCACAGACATTTGCAGACTGTGTAATATATTTCTCAACAAATAGTGCAATTAGAGATAACTGGGAATATATAAACACTAACTAATAATCACATCTCCCCTCCAACAGAAACTGATGTATAGACTGGAGCAAACCACATGTTGCAGGTGTAACGTATGGTTTTGCTTGACACTAATCCCGTCATAAACATGTTAAAACTAAGAAATATATAGTGAATGCATTTCAGATATTATTTGGATAGACGAAATAGCGTCTATCCAAATATGCACTTCTTACATTTTTTTCAGCGTTTCAATTTTGAATGTGAAACGTATTGAGTGTATTCTGTATTTAAGTGACTTCGGACAATTTTTAACTTGTTTTTGTGAATTTGGAGTACGTCTATTATATTTTTGCTAAGTTTGAAAATCTGTTTCATTTTAGTTAATTATCTTATTTTGAAAACAAAAGATTTTTATCTTATGTTGGGTAGACGTCTAGAAAATAAATAATTTTGAATAACACATTTATTTATATATTTGTTCTGGTTGGAAGACATTGGGGTTGGGGTCCTTTTACTAATTTCTTTAATAAATAATTTTGATATTCTAGAAATTTCTTAATTATTAAACAATTATCAGAATGTAAGAAATATTAAATAAATATCACTGAAAAATCAATCAATCTCTGCATGTTAATTTTCAAAAAAATACCTAATGTAAACATATTTATTATTCAAAACATCTGAAAAATCAAATTCTGTAATAAAAAAAATAGTCAGTTTTGGGCCATTCACCTTAAAAATAATAGGGGTTAAAAAATAAGTTTAAAGGAAAATTTCACCAGTTATTATTTATTTTGGTGGACAACTTTTAACGCTCTTCTTATTTTAAAGTCTAACCACGTGTCTTAACTCCCAGATGTCGGAAAAAAAGCCAAAGAAGTTATCTGGTGCACAAAACAGGAAAAGACAATTGCAGCGAGTACAACTGGAACATAAATTGGCTGGATCGCTGAATAAATTTTTAACTTCAGGACCACATAAAAAACGAAGAACAGAAAGTTCTGACGAAGCAAGTACTCCATGTAGCTCTACTACAGAAAAAGAGAGGACTCAAGATAACTATGAAGAAACAAATGCTAGATGTGAAAATGAAACTGGCCTGTCTACAGAAGTTGCAGCAGAAGAAATATTGGATTCCGATTCAGCGAAACACGAAACTTCCAATTTTTCTTTAAATTTTAATGGTAATGATCCAGGTACTTGGCCGAATCATATAACTACCAAAGTTAGAGATTGTTTAGTTGAGCATTGCCCGCGTCAAGTAGTTAATAAAGAATTTATTTAAGTTAAAGGATATTACATCCCATATTGTTTTAATTGGGATGTAAATCCCAATTGAAACAATTGGGATATTACAATTGAATTGAAGCTTTTGGCTCTTCATATAATTAGTAATTTATTATGACACCTTCTTGGCAATTCTTATAGTAGGGTATGTAAGTTCTGTTCGCTACAAACTTGGTATTATCTAGGTCTACCTACTCACTGATGAGACCTTAATAAAGGTTGAAACCGGTCTGGGTAGTGACCTTCTCTCAAAATGTAGAACAGTAATACAGCTCCTAGGATCTGGGTTTCACACTATGGGTAAATACCAAGAATAGTGATCGGAGCTTGCTCCACCCTTGCTATGAGTTGCCTCAGTGTTGCACTACCAGAGGGACTATGTGTTGCACTATCCAGGTATTTGCTTACGCTTGGACTCGCTGAACTTTATATAGTTTCTATATTCGGCATGAAACTCTTTGAGTTTCTTATTCGGCTATGAAACAATGCGGGATGTAATATCCCTTAACTTAAATAAGTTCACGTCGCCGAATTGAAGCCTTTGGCTCTTCATATAATTAGTAAGTTAATAAAGAATTTCCCAAAGATGAATCTGGCCGCAAGTTTCCCGATTCATACTATTATCGAACTTTAGCAAATGGAGAAAAACTTTTAAGAAGTTATTCAGTTTATTCAGAATCGCGAAATTCGGTTTTCTGTTATTATTGCAAAATATCTGGTAATCAAAATTTACAACTTAGTAATGAATTGGTTGTAACGATTGGCAACATTTGAGTCATATACTGAAAATACACGAGACAAATGTTCCGCGCACATTAAAAACTGTTCAAAATACAGCGAACTTAAAATGTCGTTGATTAAGAAATGCATTATTGATTGCACACAACAAATATTATAACGAAACTGAGAAAAAATATTGACAATCTGTTATAGAACGGTTAATCTACATAATACAATATTTATCAAGGCCGTGTATAGCTTTTAGAGGTTCTTCACGAAAACCTTTTGAAAATGATAACGGCAATTTTTTAAAGTTAGAGAAACTGTCGCTAAATTTGATTCGATGATGGCAGAACACTTGTATCGCATCCAAACATTGCATCCAACCAAAAAAAGGAACATTGCTCATTATTTAGGTGATAAAATACAAAATGAAATCATCCATATAATTTCTGAAGCTATAAAACAAAAAAGTTTAGAAATGGTTAAAGAGGCGAAATGTTCTTCATTAATTCTTGACACTACTCCGGATATAAGCCACACAGAACAATTATCTATTGTTATTAGATTTGTTAATCAAAATAAAGATACAAATATAGCAGAAATTCATGAACTTTTTTTGGTTTTCAATCTGTAGATACGACTGGGCAAGGACTATTTCAATTTATAAAAAATCATTTAAAATTATCGAATATTAACATTTCGGATTTACGCTGCCAAGCTTATGATAACGGTTCAAATATGGGAGGCAAACAATAATGGACTGCAGAAAAAAATCCTTGAAATAAATTCAAGGGCTTTTTTTTTTTTATTCGGTGTGCTGTTCATTCGTTAAATTTGGTAGTTAATGATGCAGCTAAGATATCCTGTGAAATTGTAAATTTTTTTACAATTTCACAGGATATCTTAGCTGCATCATTGAAAAATAATTTCTTGTATAACAAGAAATTACACTTCACAGATATTGAAAAATAATTGAAATTATTTTTCAATGTCTGTGAAGCGTTGGGCTATATTAAAAAAACATATTCGTGTTTTAAATTTGAAACCACTTTCTGCTACTAGGTGGGAAAGTAGAGTAGAAGTAATAAAGCCACTTATAATAATATCAAGGAAATTTACCAGGCTCTTTTTGATATTACGGAAGACGAAACTAAAGATTTCAGATTTCAGATTCTAGATTTCAGGCAGACATCAAAGATTTATTCGTTTAAATTTATTTGCTCTGTTCATGTTTGGTACGAAATCTTAAGTCTTGTAAATGTTGGAAGCAAACTAATGCAGAATCCGACATTTGATATAGGAAAAATGACAGAAAATCTTGATTATGTTATACAAGAATCAAATACTCGCCGAACAGACTAATATTTTGAAAATATTATTAGAACTGCAAAAAAAGTAGCAAACGATCTTAATATTGATCCTATTTTTCAAGACATTCGCAAAAGAACAAAAACAAAAATGTTTGGTTACGTAAGTCCTAAACAAAATTTTAAAATAATTTTTTCTTCGCGATTTTAGACACGACAATAACTTCGGTCACGAAGATAGCGAGGACTTGAAAGTTATAAGAGACATTAGCAAATTAAAAGATTGGAGCGATGAAGATTTAATGGAATATTGTAAAGATTTTCACTTAAAACTGAGCGACAATCAAGATTCCGACAATCGCAATATTGATGGTATGACTTTATTTCAGGAATTAAAAACTTTGCAATGTTTTATTAAAAAAAGAGTCGGCCCCTAAGGATGTTTTAAATTATATATACGAAAATAAATTAACCGACACGTTTCCCGAATACTGCGATGGTAATGTGTATTTATTTAACATTACCAATATCCATAGCATCTGGAAAGAAGTTTTTCAAAACTGAAACTAATAAAAAATTATTTGCGGTCAACAATGTCTGGAGAGCATCTAACGGATTTATCAATTATATCAATTGAAAATAATATGGATTCATTAGACATTAAAGATATTATTAAAAATTTTGTGGCGGCTAAAGCAAGACGAATAAATATGTAAAATAAATCTACATTTATCCTAATTGTTATATAGTTAAAAGCATATCTCCAAATTATATTTGTTATGTAATATTTCTCTTTATATTATAATAAAAGTTCTGTTGTATTTATATATTAAGGAATAAACATTTTTGAAAATTTTTATTATTAAAAATTCCTTATTTATGAATTTCAGTGATTACAATGTTCTACTACTGTTAAATAAAATTTATTTTTATGTATGCGTATAAATATAAATTGTTTTGTACTTTTAACAAAGTAAAATTTTTCGCAAAAAGTTTTCATGGAAACTTATTTTATGGGGGCGCTGATAAACGTTTTGCACAAGGGCGCCTCCTACCCACGGTGCGGCACTGCCTTAGTATTTCTTTAATACTACATTCCTATGACGTCAGAGATTGATGATTACTTCATTTCTATTTCGGTTTGCAGTCTCGGTGTTCATTATAGCATTCTCTTCGGTGACGTCATTACTTTCTTTCGTTTGAAGCCATCGCAACAAGGCGTGAAAATTTTGTGGCTCAAAAATTTATATTAATGCATTTTTATTAATATTAATAAAAATTTATTAACAACAGCATATTTTCCAGCAGGAATGAGCACGGGATCTTATTTTAAAAATCAGAAGTAGACACCACCGATTGATCATTGGGATTAATTCACCTGATAACAGATTATGATTTGGGATTAAATTCAATAAAAAAATCGAATGTTCTTTTCATTTTTATTAACTTTTCACAAATAAACCTTAAATTATACTTTCCGTGGAGCAGTGAATTAATATTGAACAATTTCTGCATAATAGTTTACGCAGAATTTTACTTGAATTTTTAATATATATATATATTAAAAGTATAAATGAATAATAGTAGTCATATGATTATTAATAAGTGGTTTCTAAATAAATTTTTTGAAAAAAAAAAAGAAAACATTTTAATGACACCCAAGAAAAGTTATCATACACTTACCTTTATAAACGAATCGAGGATTATAACATTTATCAGACCCCTTGTGGAGGCCGGAATAAGAACAGCGTCACTGTAACCCATGCATGTCATAAGAGGCGACTAAAATGGGATGACTTTCGCTCTCTTAGGTTTCTTCCGAAGTTTTGCTCCTGCTGAGGGGGGGGGGGGCTTATCTCTGGGGGTTTGTCTTAAGAGAGCATTCTGAGTCCCTGGGGAGGGGGTTCTCCGGCGCGGCCCATGAGGGGCCTTGTCGGTGGATGCTTTTCCCTGGAATATGAGCGGTTCCGCTCAGTGGTGGGGAAAGCCCGTCACTGAGTGGAGCCAACGCTGAATTGGACAGTCTTCCGGCCACTATGGAGTGGTCTAGAGATCGTCCTAATTTTTAGAGATGGCTTTACTTATTCAGTAGCACATGCATGTCGTAAGAGGCGAGTAAAATGGACGCAGAGTTTCTTTCTCTTA
Source organism: Typopeltis vanoorti (assembly GCF_054136105.1). NCBI lineage: Eukaryota > Metazoa > Arthropoda > Arachnida > Uropygi > Thelyphonidae > Typopeltis > Typopeltis vanoorti. The sequence continues at coordinate 72,489,625 of NC_143573.1, read as the reverse complement.
GGCTTCTTCCGGAATTTTGCTCCCGGTAAGGGGACTTAGATTTGGGGGGGTTGCCCTGAGAGAGCTCTTTGAGTCTTCGGGAAGGGTGTCCGACGTGGCCCGTTTGGTGACTTGTCGGTGGACGCCTTTCCCTGGAATATGAGCGGCTCTGCTCGGTGGTAGGGTGAGCCTGTCACTGAATGGGCAACGCTGAGGTGGACGATCTTTCGGCCACTCTGGAGTGGTCTAGGGATCATTCTAGACTGATCCCATTCTAGGAATCAGCCTTCATTGGCTACAGCATTGCTATACCCTCCCTGGGTATCCATTTTAGTCATACGACATGCATGGGCTACAGTGAGGCGATTTTTAAGTAAAGCCCATGCATGTCGTACGAGGCGACTAAAATGGGTACCCAGGGAGGGTAATGGATGGCAATGCTGTAGCCAATGAAGTTTTACCTGAGGCTCTGCTATTGCTGTTATCCTCCTGCCATGATCAGAGCCTATAGCTCTATATTACCCTATCCATACATTTTCTTTACAGATAAGGAAATATGAAAAGCATTCTTGCTTCAGCCATCTAGCCAAAAAAAAAAAAAAAAACATTTATCAGATTTATGGAGTTGGACATAGATGGTGAACCTATGGTTCGCGTGGCACGTCAAAGATTTACAGGTGATATTCTTTTAGACGCTTATAAATTATTCAACTTTTTTTAATTATTACAATACGTACAAGTTACATTTTGTTTTACACAACAGAGCAGCTATGAAGACGTGAATATGATTGGTGCGGTATTAACAAAAGATCGCGCGACCCAAAGACCAAGGAAACCGACAATTGTTGTGTTGAAATACTAATTCTCTTCAACCGAATTCCATAACATCTTAAACTGTCGTAACAACATTCACTATATATTTCTTAGTTTTAACACATTCACGAAGGGGTGTCGTTTATCGTTCCGACGGAACTTCTCATTACCGGCGGGCTCAACTCACGCAGAGTTTCAACCCTTGGTTGAATTTTATTTCTGCTTGTTTGGGTTGAGCTGGCGGGCGAACTCACACACGCCTTATATGTACAGTGACCATATTTTTTTTTGTAGAAAATAAAGGACAAATCAGAAATTGTTTCATAATAAAAAAAAAAAAAACAGGTTGTGTTTATTTGTTTCACTAAAACAAAAAAGCTTTATAACGTTTATTGTAAAATATAAGCATATACATAGCATTTTAAACAATCATATTATTACTTTAAAAAAATAATTTTGATACTTTACACAAGAATGAAATTTTTTTAATAAATGAGGTTTGTGTTTTAAAAATTCATAAAACTGTCTTCAATTCATGTCAAAGTTCCGTTTGGTATAAATGCATGCTTTCAATGTTTCGATTTTTAATTGGGTTTTTTTCACTGGTCCACTTATTTTTCACTAATGAAAATACTTGTTCAGTGGGGAATTAGATCCAGGGAGACATAAGCAAAATTGAATGATTTTTAAAATGTTTATCTGCGAAATGTTTAAAATAATCAACCCTAGTACGTCATTTTGTCGCCATTCTTCGATCTTTTCACTGGTGACATAACTTTTAATACACGAAACTTCATCAAATAGTTAGCCGTCGTTTATATTTAAGTTCCAGTGATTGGAAATGAGCAAAACACTTTCCTCGATCTTCGCCCGCAGATGGATTTCTTGTAGTAGGACCCCTTCAAATACTTCCATTTCTACGAAACTGCTGTCCCAGTTATTTAAATAATCAATGCAGGTTTGGTAAAATTTATGAATTGCATCTTTAAATATGTTGGCATTAATATTCTATTTACTATTTCAATTCACAAAATAAAGGACAAAATGGCCACTTAAAAAAAAAAATCTAAAGGACAGAAGCAGTCAAATAAAGGATTGTCCTCTTGAATAAAAGACGTATGGCACCATAATTATAGGCATGTTTCAATTCGTGGTAGAATTTAATTTGAAGTTAGCCTTTGTGATCTGTCATAATGACACCGAGAATTTGAAATGCAATAAAACAAACACTTATTTCATGTAATTGAAAAATTAGACAAGAGTTTTAGTTAGATACTGTGTTTCAGCGCAACATATGGTTGCACTGAAACACAGTTGTTGACTTCAGTCTGTACGGCATAGTTTCTGTGGGAGGGGACAATAATAGTGCAATTAGAGGCAACTGGAGAAAAAACGGCACTAACTAATGATTCACAGTATTTATTAAGAAATATATTACACAGACTGCAAAAGCCTCTGTACCTTATTCAGGGATACAATAAAACTACACTTGTTTATCTTGTGTCTGCAGTATAATGGCTTTGGGGAGGGCGTGTTTTTTTTAGCCGAAGGGGGGGGGGGTTACTATAGTCTTGACGTGAACATGTTTAAACATTTTTCGTGTGCCAGGTAATATGCAAAACTTTTTGATGTCTTTTTTCGTAAAGTAAAATTAGTGGTGCGAGTTATACACGAGGGCAAGTTATATTCGAATAAATACGGTAAGGATTTCGCCGACAGGTTGAGCTTCTCCTGCTCAGCTGACTTCTATGGTGAGTTACAATGCATAAATATTTTTCTCACTACCGTTTTTTTTTTTTCCCCAAACCAA